>NW_022589792.1:376402-589438 GCF_004348235.1 Phoca vitulina
CTCTCTGTCAAATTAATAAATAAAATCTTAAAAAAAAAAAAAAGACTTACAAACGAAGATCAGTACTTAAGGAGAATCTGGCTCTTTGGTATCAAAATGGCAACGTAAACTTTCACTGGACACCTTCACTCGCCAATGGGGCTTTAATTCAGGTCCTCCTAGCTCATCTGGACTACACATAGACTGGCACCCTCCTAGCCCCTTATGCAGGAGAGCTCAGGGTGGTTCCCACCTCATCATTGTTCACATCTTTTAAAAGTCACTCAGTGGCTCAGTATCCCTCCAGAGAAAGGTCCAAACTCCACTCCCTCCGTGGTTTGGCCCCTGTCTTCTTGCTCTGGCCTCATCACCCATTCCACCAACCCCCTCCTGTCTTTTGACCCCCCCTTTGTATGAAGGAGGAAATTACCCAAAACTTTTAAGTTACTCAAAAGAATGGCTGCATTTCTTTTGAACATTACATTGAAGTGTTGCCAAAAAGGCCAACTTAATTCTCACATTTTCTGGGGGAATATTCCTTTGTTTGCTTGAGACCTAGATTCTGTGACATCAGTGCTAACACATAGGAGATTAATAAACTTCAAGTGATTTTTGTCTAGTAGAGACGCAAATTGTTTCTGTTCAGCTAAGAAGATCACCCCAAAGGTTATTGTTCATTGCCCTGTGGGACAATCAATTTCTGTCTGGTAAAAAAGATAACCCCAAAAGCTACATTTTTTTTTTTTAATTTTTTAAAGATTTTATTTGAGAGAGAGACTGTGAACACAAGTAGGGGGGAGGGGCAGAAGGAGAGGGAGAAGCAGACTCCCTGCCGAGTAGGGACCCAGACGTGGGACTTGATCTCAGGACCCTGAGATCATGACCTGAGCCAACACTTAACCAACTGAGCTACCCAGGTGCCCCCAAAGCTACAGTTTTATTTTTCCTGTATTTTTGCATCCAACTTGGAAAACTCATTTCATTATTCCTTTCCTATCTGTATAAATCCCTGTTCCTCAAATGCTCTGCAAACTAGCTTTACTCTCCTGGCTCCCTCATTAATAAACTAGTCTTTGACATAGACTCACCATATATATGTATGAGAGTCACATTTTTAAAGATTTTTTTTTTTTTTTTTTTTTTTTTGACAGAGAGAGAGACAGCGAGAGCAGGAACACAAGCAGGGGGAGTGGGAGAGGGAGAAGCAGGCTTCCTGCCAAGCAGGGAGCCTGATGCGGGACTCGATCCCAGGACCCTGGGATCACGACCTGAGCGGAAGGCAGACGCTTAACGACTGAGCCACCCAGGCGCCCGAGAGTCACATTTTTATCTATCAGAAAATAATGCATTGACGTCAGATCTGACATTTCTTACAATTCTTGGTACATCCTATGCTGTTTTGTAGCTCTGGACCTTTGCATTTAGCGTCCCCTGGAGTCCTCTTCCTCCCTATGCACCTGGAAAAGTCCTAGCCCTCCTCTCACGCTCTGTCCTGAAATCTTGATTGACACCCCCCAGGAAGTGCTGACCACTCTCTCTTTGCACCTCCTCTGTACCTTGTAGAAACTGGTGCATGCATGTGTTTGCTCCTGAGGCTTTCATCCCCCTGGGGAGCAACACGTTGTAGTTACCTCCTTATACGCAGTACCTAGCTCAGCGTTAGGCACAGGGAGACGCTCTCTACATGTGGAAAGTTCCCTCTAGAAAATAAAAGGGAGGGATGTTCAAGTGGGTGAAGAGGGAGTTCTGACGGGGAGACCCAGAACCATCAGGCAGGGAAAGGAGAGCAGAGCTAGAGATGAGGTAAGGACATAAGGTGCAGTGGGGCTTGGAGAGCCCCGTCCAGAGCCAGGGATTTCATTTGATTGGGGCGGGCTTTTCATCCCTCCGCATCCCTACCTATGTGCCAGGAAAGCATGCAAGTGAAAGCTTAGGCCCGCCCTCTTACCTCTTTGCCAAAGCAGTTTCTGAGCAATGCTAAGGCATCACAATGGAATTGCTGAAGATTTGGGCTCTGTTACATTAGCTTCTCCCAATGGAAGACAAATAAGGGCAGAGAAGCAGGGACCAATAGCTAAGCATCGTGGCCCAGGGCCAGAATGACACCCGGTGTGGCCCCAGGGTATTTCCTTCTGACACGGGAGAGGCGAGCCTGAGGTGAAGGGCACAGGAGGGTTCTTTGGGGCTGAGTTCCCTCACTTCTCATTAAATAAATTGCTGTTTTGATTATCTGTTTCTGGAGACTCCCCACCCCCTGTCAAGGGTCAGGGAGGTGATCTTTTCTGCCCTGTCTACCCAGTGGGAGCAGAGTTGGAGCCCCATGTAGGATCCGCCCGCCCCCCCCCCACAACATACACGCATATCCTCCAGCCCCACCCCTAAGTCCCCACTGGGACGTTTTCTTCCTAAAATATTCCTCTCCCCTTGGGCGTAGCCTCCAGGGTACACAGCTTCCCTTAGGGAATTTCTCACGCCATCTCATTTCTCTACAAATCTAAGGATCAAAAAACATCTTTGGTCAAGTCTTTTTTTTTTTTTAAGATTTTATTTATTTATTCATGAGAGACAGAGAGAGAGAAGCAGAGACAGAGAGAGAAGCAGGCTCCCTGCGGGACTCATCCCAGGACTCTGGGATCGTGACCTGAGCCAAAGGCAGACGCTTAACAACTGAGCTACCCAGGCGCCCCAGAATCATTCTTTAAAATGTTTTTTTCCAGTATGATCTCATTTATATAAAGGCCCAAAATGGACAAATCAAAACTCTGGTGATGGACATCAGAATAGCAACGATCTTTGATCACTTCTCGGCCTTTTGGCTAAGATCAAGTGCTACGATCTTTGGGGAATAATGTATGATATTTCTGGGGTGCTGGTAACGTTCCGTAGCTTAATCTGGTTGGCAGTTATGTAAGTATGTCCACCATGAACATTTCATCAAGCTGTATATACATATGATTTGTTTACTTTTCTGTTTGTTATATTTTAATGAAAACATTCACTTGAAAAATTTCCAGGATACATCCTTAGGTCCAACATCTCCTCTTCAGCAGCAGAATCATTATTCCTAGACAGATTTCAAGGATAATTTTGACTGCATTCCTTAGTAATAACAAGATGCAGTTGATAGCTAATGTTTGTAACGGGACAACACGTGTAGGCAATTAATAGTAAAAATGAACACGCATCGGGGGCACCTGGGTGGCTCAGTCGGTTAAGAGTCCAACTGTTGATTTCGGCTCAGGTTGTGGTCTCAGGGTCTTGAGATCAAGCCCCGCGTCCTGGCTCGACACTCAGTGGGGAGTCTGCTTGAGATTCTATCTCTCTGCCCCTTCTCCCGCTCGTGCTCTTTCTCTCTGAAATAAATAAAGAAAATCTTTAAAAAAAAAAAAAGATATTCTCACTTGTGTGATATGGAGAAGAAACACTAATTTCCATAGGATCATCATAATAAGAAACTGATAAAATGATGTCCCCCGCCCTCAGGGAATGCCGTATGTCAGTTTAAGTGTTTGAAGTAGATGAATGGAGTTTCTAAAGAGACATAAAGCACAGTGTTGTGGTCAATGAGTAAGTTCCCAGGGCAATATGTGTGATACATTATTTAGGTGAACTTTAGGTGGTTTTTAGGTAAGCTTCTGCAAAACCTGTTTATGGGTACATAAATCAAGGCTGACATTACGGAAACATTGACAAGAAAATATACCCAACAAACTCATGGTGTGGTAGCTATTGGGGGTAAGATATGCAGAGGAATGGTAACATGTAAAAGTACCAAGAAAACTCAGATTTTACTGGTAATAATTTAAATCTTTATAAAATATGAGTTCTGAAGCTAATATTAATGAGTTAATACTTTTTTGAGAGTTAATACTTTTAATATAGTTAGTAGATATTAATGATAGTCATAATAGGTGATATTAATGAAAATTTTCTAAGTGTTGAGCAATATCCTCAGGTGGTGTTTCTCAACTCTGGATGTTAGGACCATCAAGAATCTCATATGTAGAAATTCTGATTAAATTGGTTCTAGGCTGAAGCTAGTGGCAGTATATTTTTAAAATATCCACAGGTAAAATAATGATCAACTAAGAATGCAAACTGCTGATCTTTTTTTTTTTTTCCAAAATTTTATTTAAATTCTAGTTAACATACAGTGTAATATTGGCTTCAGGTATTTAGTGATTCAACAATTCCATACAACACCTGGTGCTCATGATAATAAGTGCCGGCAAGTGCCTGCTGATCTATGCTATTTCTTTTTTCTTTCCTTCCTTTCTTTTTTTCTTTTCTTTTCTTTTTTCTTTCTTTCCCTCCTTCTTTCCTTACTTCCTGATAAGCTCCTTTGTGTTTTGTTTTATCTTTTTTTATGATTCATTATCTTTATATTTTTAGATCCATTAGATTGTAAATTTTAAACTACTTTTTACGTTAATCTGTAATCATTAAAAATGATTTATACCTTAAAGTTTGTATTTTAGCTTAAACATAAGCATTCATTTATTTCATTTTTGTTATACAATCAAGGCTTTTTATTTAAATATGGGTTACTAATTGGAGATTTACATCTTCTCTTTATCGTAAACCATACCTACAAAACATTGTATGTGACTTATGTTTTTTTTATTATGTTATGTCACCATACAGTACATCATTAGTTTTTGACGTAGTGTTCCATGATTCATTGCGTAAAACACCCAGTGCAATGAGCACTGGGTATTTATTATCTTTTAATTGAAGCTTAATTAATATAAAACATTATATTAGTTTCAGGTGTACAATATAGTCGTTCAAAATTCCATGTTACTCAGTACTCACCGAGGTAAATGTAGTCACTACCTGCCACCATACAACATTATTATAATATAATTGACTATATTCCCTATGCTGTACTTTTCATCTCTGGGACTTATTTATTTTATAACTGAAAGTTCGCACCTCTTAATCCCTCTTATCTATTTTACCCATTCCCCTACCCCACCCACCACACCTCTGACAACCCCTTTCTCTGTATTTAAGAATCTGGGGTTTTGGGCGCCTGGGCGGCTCAGTCGTTAAGCCTCTGCCTTCGGCTCAGGTCGTGATCCCAGGGTCCTGGGATGGAGCCCCGCATCCGGCTCCCTGCTGGGTGGGAAGCCTGCTTCTCCCTCTCCCACTACCCCTGCTTGTGTGCCTCTCTCGCTTGTGTGCCTCTCTCGCTCACAAGCAGGGGAAGGGTAGAGGGAGAGAAACTCAAGCCGACCCCCGGCTGAGCAGGGAGCCCAATGCGGGGCTCGATCTTACAACCCTCAGATCATGACCTAAGCCGAAATCAAGAGTAAGCTGCTCAGCTGTCTGGGCCAACCAGGCACCCCTACAAAGAACTATTAAAACTCAACATTAAGGAAACAACTTGATTTAAAAATGGGCAAATATGGGCGAAAGACCTGAACAGACATCTCACCAAAGAAGATATGAGCATATGAAAAGATGCTCCACGTGATATGTCATCAAGCAAGTGCAAATTAAAATGAGAAACCACTATGTACCTATTAGAATGATCAAAATCCAGATCACTAACACTAACAACAGCAAATGCTGACAAGGATGTGGAGCAAGGGAACTCTCATTCATTGCTGGTGGGTATGCAAAATTGTACAGCTACCTTGGAAGAAAGTTTGGTGGCTTCTTACAAAACTAAACATATTCTTACATTGATCCAGCAATTATACTCCTTGGTATTTACCCAAAGGACTGGAAAGGACTTATGTCCACGCAAAGACCTGCACATGGATATTCATGGTATCTTTATTCATAATGGCCAAAATTTGGCAACAACCAAGTTGTCCTTCAGTGGGTGAATGGATAAATAAACTGTGGGACATCCAGACAATGCAATATTATTCAGCACTAAATAGAAATGAGCTATCAAGCCACAAAAAGACGTGGAGGAACTTTAAAAGCATGTCACTAAGTGAAAAACAGTCAATCTGAAAAGAGCTACATAATGTGATTCCAACTTCCCCCAAAAAGGATGCAGTGGCCTCAGTGGTGTACATAATGGTCACCCGCATGCTGAACCCTTTTATCTACAATCAGAGGAACAGGATCATCAAGAGGGTGCTGTGGAGATTCCTTAGCAGAACAGCCTAATTGCAATACCTGGGACATTTCTTTTTTTTTTTTTTTTTTTTTTTTGGTCTGTGGATTAGAAATTATTGCAAAACAAGGAGTGCCTGGGTCACTCAGTCGGTTAAGTGGCCAACTCTTGATTTTGGCTCAGGTCATGATCTCAGGGTCGTGGGATCCAGCCCTGCATTGGGCTCCACGATCAGTGGGGAGTCTGCTTGAAGATTCCCTCTGCCCCTCCCCTAACGCCTGTGTGCTCTCTCTCTAAAATAAATAAATAAAATCTTTTTTTTAAATATTTTATTTATTTATTTGACAGAAAGAGACACAGCGAGAGAGAAAGCACAAGCAGGGGGAGTGGGAGAGGGAGAAGCAGGCTCCTGCCGAGCAGGGACCCCGATGGAGGGCTCGATCCCAGGACCCTGGGATCATGACCTGAGTTGAAGGCAGACGCTTAATGACTGAGCCACCCAGGCACCCCAATAAAATCTTTTTAAAAATTTATTAATTTTGGAACCTGAAATCAGGTGACCAATGTCTAGCAGAAGTTCTTTTTTTTAACTTGTTTTGTTGGTATTGTGGTAAAATATAATATATATATATGTATGTATGTATGTATATGCTATATATACATAAACGTTACCATTTTTAGTGCACAGCTCAGTGGCATTAAGTACATTCACACTGTTGTGCAGCCACACCCACCATCCGTCTCCAGAACTTTCTCATCTTTCCAAACTGAGACTCTGTCCCCATGAGGCACTGACCGCCCCCCCTCCGCCCCGGCCTCACCCCTGGCTCCCACCATCTACTCTGTCTCTGTGAATTTGACTCCCCTAGAAACTTCCTATAAGCGGAGTGATATAATACCTGTCTTTTCGGGAGTGCCCTATTTCACTTAACACAATGTCTTCAACGTTCATCTATTTTGTAGTGTGTGTCAGAATTTCCTTCCTTTTTTAGGCTGAATAATATTCCTTGTGTGTATACGCCACATTTTGCTTATCTATTAATCTGTCAATGGATACTTGGGTTGCTTCCACCTTTTGGCTATGTGAATAAACTGCTGTGAACGTGGGTGTATAACAGAAGTTTTAAAGCCTTTTTTTCCCGGATCTGATTTGGTCAGCTGCATGTGTGGCTTGGAATCTTACACACAAAATAAAGAGAAAGATTTTTAGATGGATGATAAAACAGATTTTTTTCAGTTATCAAAATTTTGTTAGGAAACTATCAGGAAAAGACTAAAAAGGATAATTTTACCATGAAAATTTCAACTAAGCCACTGAACAATTGCCCACAGTCTAAAGAATATCAGAGAACATTTGATTCAAAATTTGAAAAAATGCAAACACTTCTCTTTAACTGAGTCTTGCGGTATAAGAGACCTTATCCAATTAATGCTTGGATACACCTTGTCTCAAAGAATTTCTAAATTTATTAAGAAATGTGTTCCATTCATAGCCTAAAAATATGAATTCATGTCATAGGTTTTTTGAATCTTGCTATAGTGGAGTTTTGCTCTCTAAGACTATTTACTAAAAGGGATGAAGAAATTTCCTATATAATATTTAGAGTCTTGTGGTTATGGTTCCAATGGCTGTTAGATTACACCACCGAGATTATAAATGCTCATTAAGCTACATATATGTGGTAGAAAGCTATTTATACTTGTTGACAGGAAATTGCTTCTACTTACTAAAGTGGTGTTAATAACACATCCGACTTTGATTTCACCACTCCAGTTTTTACTCAAGAAATTAAAAATGATACATTTCACTTACAATTAAGAGTAAATATTTATAAGATAAATTATTTATTCATTTAAAAAAAAATTTTAAGTGGGTTCCTTGCCCAGTGCAGGGCTTGAACTCACAACCCTGAGACCAGACCTGAGCTGAGATCAGGAGTCAGACATTTAATCGACTGAGCCACCCAGGTGCCCTTGATTTATTCACTTAAAAACATGTGGCAGGACTTGTTTTTATGATAAATCATGGAATATCAGTTTAATTTTCTACAATCAACTGGAGTGTTCCCTTTGTCATTTAAACATTTTCTCACATCCAAAATGAAAAAAAACACATGGTATTACCCTCCCTCTATAGAGAGCATTCTTGACAGAGGAAGAGGTCACTTTTCTACACTCAAGAGATCAATTTTCTCACTGCCAAGTCACCCCCAAGTCCAGTACAAGTAGACCCCTCCCCACCCCTCCACCAAATTGCTCTTTCTGTTATTTTCCATGCCATGTCAGTAACTCCAAAGGATATTGTTCAGCCTTTATTACTTGACCTAGTATCATCATTTTACATGGTTGACCCTCCCTCTCTTGAAATGGGACTTTGTTTATCTACACAACACGTTCAACACCATGTAGCCTATGCAGTCACAAAAGGGTCACAAGGGATTCACTGAGACAGGTGAGCTTTCTTTCTTTTGTGTTACTTTGAGACAGACCCTAAAGTACTGTGGCTACAGTCTTTGCAGCAGCAATGCATTCCTGAGGGGGAACCTCTTTCCCTCAAAGCCAAATCCATAGTGATGAAGCTCCTCCAAGAAGGAAGAAGCCCGTGGGGGCAGAGAGATCCATCTGGCTCGAAAGCTGCCTTCCTGGAAACAGAATTAGCACGCACGGTTCCATTCGCCATTTTCTCATTACCCCAAAGGAGCTGAATGACCTGAAGAGTAGAAGATCAGAGGAACAATTTATTTAATGAGAAGCATGAGAAATCATCCCCACAGGGACTGGAGAAACCATAAATACTTCCCTAGCATCCTCACCCATAGTTCAGTGACACCTGACTAAGAGGAGAACACACCTGGGCCTCTCAGGGACATGACTTGGGGACAGGTTCTGTCTCCCTGCCATTCTCTGGTATAGAGTCTGTCATCAGCATCCAACAGAGGAGAAAGAGGTTACACAAACATTTCTTTATGCAATGGCAGCCAACTGAGTCACACCGTCCTAGTGAGTACTGGGTATGAAAAGGAGGACTAAAAATCGGTTGGGAAGGAGGTTCTGGGATTGATAATGACTCATGACCCTTTTTTTTTTTTTTTAGCTTCTGGAATTTATTTCCCTGGTTATGTCTTTTTGGATTCCATTGCTACTATTTTCTGTCACCCCCAGCTCTAATGGGCCCTTATTCTGGAAACTAGTGACTTCCACAGTGTCACTGTTGGTACTCCCTCAAGCGGACTTTTCTAACCCACCTGCTCACAACTTCCTTGTGCGTCTAGGTGTAGTAGTTCTCAACTAGTCATTCCTGGAGCAGCCACCACCGTATCTCCTGGGAGCTTGTTAGAAAAATATAGTCTCAGTCCCTGCCCAAGACCTGCTGACAGAAACCCGGGGGGAGACTCAGAAATCGGTTTCAGCAAGTCCTCCAGGTGATTCTAATGCATGCAATAATTGAAGAATCTCTGTCCAGCAGGATATCTCCTTCTTCACCCCACCGCCATCATGACTTGGTTTCTACCGGGTTGTACATACTCTGTGATTCACGAAATATGTACTAAATGCCCACTCCATGCCAGGTGTTATCTATGTCGTCATTGCAATTGTGAATAGACCTTTCTCTCTTATCTTTCCTAATGATTGTTTACAGATCCATAAGAAGCTAATGACACTGATTCGTTCTAACAGCAGCGGGCAATCACATCAGCAGCTGATAGCGACCAGATTTGCTTTTGATTTCCTAATATTGTATCTCATTCACTTTTCTGTCTTATGGCATTTCTTTTTAATTATCGGAAACAGTGTTAAATAATTATAATAGCAGGCATCATTACCTCTTTCTGCTTTTTGTCTCCTTGTTTTGTTTTTTAGGGTTTAATAATGGGTCTTGGATTAACCCTTGCTTTAACATAGCTATTCTTTATCACCTTTTGGCAGTATCCTTCGATTCCATGTGACTAAAATTTTACTCTGTTCCCTTCCCATCGGTAACTTTTAGATTTTATTAAATGTATTTTGATTTGTTTGGAAGCTGTGTTATTTTCTGCATCGATTGATTCATGCTTCATTTTACTCCTTGTTCAGTTTGTTGCTTCTATAGTCAGAGATCAAGCTGTAGATTTCTGGTTTGTAATATATGGGATAATTTTTGGTTTCAGTCTTTATTCCACTTTCCATGCTCTTCGAGTACAAAGCATGGGAGATATGAGGAAAAGTAAATTTTGTAACTTGTGATCTGAACTTGTGTCGTTTATGATTCAGTGGTAAGAGGGACAGATATTAATCAAATAATTCCACAAGTAAATGTGAATATAGTTATGATTTGTGCAGTGAAGAAAAATGCAGGAGACTATAAAGGCATGGATTAGAGGACTACACTTGGTGGGCAGGGAGGGCTCAGGAAAGGCTCCTCTGAAGAAGTGATGTTTCATCTGAGAAACAAGGACAGGAATGATCACGGAGAAGACAAAGGCATGCAAGAGCCCCAGCAGGGAGGGCAGTACTTCACAGGCATGGCTGGGGGAAGAATCACAGCATTTTTAGAATTCCTACAAAGGCCAAAGTGTTGGTGCTTCGAAAGTGAAAGGCTGGTGGAGGGGCCACTGGGTGGCTCAGTCATTAAGCGTCTGCCTTCAACTCAGGTCATGATCCCAGGGTCCTGGGATCGAGCCCTGCATGTCTGCCTTCAACTCAGGTCATGACCCCAGGGTCCTGGGATCGAGCCCCACATCGGGCTCCCTGCTCAGCAGGAAGCCTGCTTCTCCCTCTCCTACTCCCCTTGCTTGTGTTCCCTCTCTTGCTGCGTCTCTCTCTGTCAAATAAATAAAATCTTAAAAAAAAAAAAAAAAAGAAAAGAAAGGCTGGTGTAGTCCTTAATAAGACTGGGAAGTCAGAAGGAACCAGCATATGCAGGCAAGCATGGAAAGGATGTTAAAAGAAAGAAAAACCTCAGACCAATCTCCCTTGTGGACACTGAGGCAGATATCCTCAGATGAAAACCCCTTCCAGAGATTTGTGATTGCTTCTGCCTGACACCTAGAATACAATTCATCCAGGACCACTTTAGACTAATTCCTCTGGCTGAGTTTTCTAGGGGAGTGTGAATGTAGGCTCTAAATCTGTGAGTGGTCACCTCACCTGCAGTGTTCTTAGAAGTTTGACCCTTTCCTGACAACAATCTATCCAACCATGGATAGATTTTCTTCTTCTTTTTTTTTTCGACTGGGCATTGTGTGAAAATGCTACTTTTTAACTTTTAATTTTGACCTCATTTCAGATTTACAGAAAAGTTGGAAGAACAATATAAATAGCTCCTATGTATATCCTTTACCAGATCCCCCAGATGTTAAATTTTACCATCTTTACTTTTTTCTTCATCCACTTTTCTCTCTTCCTTTTCTTCGTGTGTGTTTTCAGAACCATTTACAAGTAAGTTACACTGCAAATATGGTACCTCTTTACCTCTAACTCTTTGGTATTCCCTAAAAACAAGGACATTTTCCTCACATAACCACAGCACAACGATCAAAATCAAGATAGTAACATTGATATAATACTACTATCAAAATTACAGAACTCATTCCTATTTTGACATGTATCCTAACAATGTCATCTATAGCAAAAGAAGATCCAGGATCATGCATTTCATTCAGTTGACATGTCTCTTAAGCTTCCTTTCATCTGGAACAGTTCCTAGACTCTCTTTGTATATGATGACATTGGCATTTTTGAAGGGCACAGGTCAGAAATTGTGTAGAATGTGCCTCATTTTGAGTTTGTCTGATGCTCCCTAGTCTTTAGATTGAAGTCCTGCATCTTTGGCAGGAATCTCACAGAAGTAACACTGGGTCCTTTCCAGCGCCTCCTACCAGGAGGTACATGATGTTGATGTGTCCCATTTTGAAGCTCCATGACCATCCAACAGGACTGTTATAAAACGGATGCTTAAGATAGGTGATTAGGATAAAAACAGAGAGGGAGGGGCGCCTGGGTGGCTCAGTCGTTAAGCGACTGCTTTCAGCTCAGATCATGATCCCAGGGTCCTGGGATCGAGCCCTACATCGTGCTCCCTGCTCTGCAGGAAGTCTGCTTCTCCCTCTCCCACTCCCCCTGCTTGTGTTCCCTCTCTCGCTGTCTCTCTCTCTGTCAAATAAATAAATAAAATCTTAAAAAAAAAAAAAACAGAGAGGGAGGCAAACCATGAGTCTCTTAACTCTAGGAAACAAACTGAGGGTTGCTGGAAGGGAGGTGGGTCGGGGGATGGGGTAATTGAGGGATGGGCATTAAGGAGTGGACTTGATGTAATGAGTACTGGGTGTTACATGATGCAGATGAATCACTAAATTCTACCCCTGAAACTAATAATATATGTTAACTAAATTGAATTTAAATTAAAAAAAAATTTTAGAAGATAGGTAATTAGGAATTCTAGACTCCATTCTGTAGGATTCCATTTTACTTCTGTTGTTATAAAATGGATTTTTTTTTTCAGTTTTTGGAGGGTTTTTTTTGTTTTTATTTAAATTCCAGTTAGTTAACATACAGTGTAATATTAGTTTCAGCTGTATAATTTAGTGATTCAACACTTTCTTTTTTTTTAAGATTTTGTTTATTTATTTGACAGAGAGAGAGAGAGAGCAAAAGCAGGGGGAGCAGCAGAGAGAGAGGGAGAAGCAGGCTCCCCGCTGAGTAGGGAGCCCAGTGCAGGGCTCAATCCCAGGACTCTGGGATCATGACCTGAGCCAAAGGCAGATGCTTAACCGACTGAGCCACCCAGGCACCCTGGTTTTCCTCTCTTTTTCCACTATGATTGTTTGTTTTGTTTCTTAAATTCCACATATGAGTGAAATCATATGGTATTTGTCCTTCTCTGGCTGACTTATTTTGCCTAAGATGGGTGGTTGGCATAAAAGACTCCATTTTTTCAGATTTCACTTATAAGTGAAAGGAGACCCAACACTTAGACACGATGACTGACTTCACAAATAACTTGAGTGAAAAGCATGGTCAATATTTTTGTTACATGGAGTGTGCCAGTTTGCTGCTAATTCATGTTGCTCTTGTCTCTACCTTCATAGATATATCAGGTACATGGAAGCAGGAAACCGAACAGAAGTTTTAGAGTTCATCCTCCTTGGGGTCTCTGAGGATCCAGAATTACAGCCCTTCATATTTGGGCTATTCCTGTCCATGTTCCTGGTCACTGTGCTCGGGAACCTGCTCATCATCCTGGCCATCTGCTCTGAGCCCCACCTCCACACCCCCATGTACTTCTTCCTCTCCAACCTGTCCTTGGTTGACATCTGTTTCAGCACCACCATAGTGCCCAAGATGCTGGTGAACATCCATACAGAGAACAAAGCCATCTCCTATATGGACTGCCTCACGCAGGTCTATTTTTCCATGTTTTTTCCTATCCTGGACACTCTACTCCTGACTATAATGGCCTATGACCGGTTTGTGGCCATCTGCCGCCCCCTGCACTACACGGTCATCATGAACCCACGCCTCTGTGGCCTGCTGGTTTTTGTGACCTGGTTCGTTGGTGTCATGACATCTCTTCTTCACATCTCTCTGATGATGCATCTGAGCTTCTGCCAAGATCTTGAAATTCCACATTTCTTCTGTGAACTGACACAGATTCTCAAGTTGGCCTGCTCTGATACCTTCCTGAACAGCGCATTGATATATTTTATGACTGGTGTGCTGGGTGTTTTTCCCCTTGTTGGGATCCTTTTCTCCTACTCACAGATTGCTTCATCGATAAGGAAGGTGCCTTCATCGGGGGGAAAGCAAAAAGCATTTTCCACCTGTGGGTCTCACCTCTCAGTGGTTTCTTTATTTTATGGAACAGGTGTTGGGGTCTACTTCACTTCTGCAGTAACTCACTCCCCCCAGAAAGTCTCAGTGGCTTCAGTAATGTATACTGTGGTCACCCCCATGCTGAACCCCTTCATCTACAGCCTGAGGAACAAGGATGTGAAGGGGGCTCTGCGAAGGCTTCTCAGTAGAGCAACCTCTCGTCTGTCATGGATCTCTTGGCCCCAGGACTAAGAAGTTTTATGGATCCCAAAGGCAAAAATTTTGATTCTAAAGTTTATTCTTGAATCTTGTAAACCCTCTTTCACCTAATCCTGAAGGAGCTATGACTGCGCTCCCCTAGTTTTTACACACTTTTAAACAACTAATTTCCACATAATTTATCTGATGATCTTTCTGCCCTATCTGTTGTCCAAAAAGTATGTCCTTGATCTTTCTTACTTCCTCACTGGTGAGTTCTAACTTGGATTTGGAGCATTTACTTTAGCCTTGTTATCTCAAATGTTGGTGGAGAATGCTTAAACTATTGATCGTTCACCTTAACTTATTTCTATGTGTTTTGTTGTAGGTTTGTGTTGTTCATGTGCATGTATTACCAACAGTGTTTTGGGGTTTTTTTACTGGATAAAATATGATTAAAATACATAATAAAATACAGTCAGTGTTTTAGTACTTATATGGTAAGCCTATGCTAACTTCTTTCTACTATCTTATGTAATCTTCCTCAATGGGAAGGATTACTGTCTCCATTTTAGAGGTAAGGAAATTGAGAATCTAAGAGCTTAAAAATCTTCCCCAAAGTTGCAGAGGGAACAAGTGGCAAAACCAGGATTCAAATCCAGAACTCTGACCCTGAGCCCATATTCTAATAACAAGCTGCCCAGATTTTCACACGGATTTCAATGTGTACAATTTGAATCGGGTATTTTATTGCTTGGTTGACAATATTTCTGGTTATCCTCTCCTATTGGATATCCAAAAGAATGGTATTTTCTTTCTCCCTTGAAGTTAAAGGTGGTAATAATATGTTTTGGTGTCTGATAAAATATGAGTGGAAGTGATGGGTCCCTTCTAGACTAAAACAGTTGAAGAGCTGGTACATTATTCTTCATGTTCACTCTTCACTTGATACGGCTATTGAGGAATGAAGGCATCACAAGATCCAAAGAGTTTAGAAAGCTGACCAATATGTGGAGGACTGTCCTGGATGGTTGCCCAAGTTGGTAGATACTTTTCAAGAGAAAGAAATAAGATTTTTGTTTCATTAAATCAGTAATATTTCAGTTCTATTATGCACACGGTTGCTGTTTTCAACAATAGAGTCTAACCTACTCTGACTGTTACATATCCCAAAGCTGGAAATCCAAATTTGAGAATTTTTCTACTCTGATGATTTTTACTGTCATGCTAAGAGTAAGTCTGAGATCTCCTTTTTCATTCCTTTGTGATCCTGCCACTCTTTTTTGAGAATTTTAATTCAATTTCACATTAATACTTATACACACAGATATATACACATATACATACATGTTAATTTATACATGGCCTACACCCTTGAAAGAAGAGAATTAATTTATTATTGTACCAGAAATGCTCTCTCTCTCTTTTTTTTAGAGAAAGTAGGGGGAGGGACAGAGGGAGAGAGAAAGAGACAACCTCAAGCAGGCTCCATGCCTAGCACATTAGCCCAATGAGGGACTCGATCTCACAACCGAAAATCATGACCTGAGCTGAAATCAAGAGTCAGACACTTAACTGACTGAGCCACCCAGGCGCCCCCAGAAATGCTCTTTAAATAGAAGGTAAGTTCCTCTAAAGAAGTAATCCTTTCTACAGTAGCCTTGGAGTCCTGTATAACTTGATAAGACTGGCACTAACCACTTACAGGACTGTAGGAGATATCACATTGTCTAACTGGACCGCTTAAGAATATTAGTCTAGTTCCCAAAATAGTAATTCGAATAGGGTTTTTAACATACAAAATCTCATTCCTTTAGTGTCATAATTCACAATCTCCTTCCAGTATGATATGTGATATCTCTGATATGACACGATATGGATTGTGATTTTGTATCATATTGTTAATATTTTTGTCTATGTATTGTAACAAACAAATTTTTCAACAGTTCTTTCCTATAGTTCAAATTTATATTTTTATTTTTAAAATTTACTCTACCAATGATGTATTTCTGTTCAGTGGGATGTAGAGATCTACTCTTTCCAAATGAAAAACAACTTTGTTCTCACACTTTATACTAGTCCTTCCTTTCCCACTGACTTAAAAAGGCACCTTTTAATTTTCAAATTCTCAAACCACATTTTCTACCTATTCCGAGGTCAGGCATCTGGTCCAATTCCAGCTCTGCCATTTGCAAGTTGGTCAGCTTCTCTCTACTTCTGTTACTCATCTCTAAAATAAAAATGATAGGGGCGCCTGGGTGGCTCAGTCTTTAAGCGTCTGCCTTTGGCTCAGATCATGATCCCGGGGTCCTGAGATCAAGTCGCGCGTCGGGCTCTCTGCTCAGCGGGAAGCCTGCTTCTCCCTCTCCACTCCCCCTGCTTGTGTTCCCTCTCTCACTGTGTCTCTCTCTGTCAAATAAATAAATAAAATCTTAAAAAAATAAAAATAAAAATGATAACACATGTCAGGGGGTGCTGTTCATATTAAATGAATAATGATAAAGACCATGGGGTTTACTATTGGTTTTGTTAGTAGGTTTTACCGACACCATTATGTGTCTTTATATTCATACTTGATAGGGCAAGTCTTTGACTTAGGGTACCATCAAACACTTAGGAGGCCTTTTACAATTGCTATTTAAGTATTTTGATTGGCAAAGAACATGTAGCTCAGACTCCAATGGGATGTTTTTTAGAGGGAATCCTGAACTATGAGATCATACCTAAGGAGAGAAGAACTCCTACTGTGAGGAAAAACATGATTGCCTTCAAATTTCTCACATTGGAATAGAATTGTCAAGCACAGTTTCCATTTTATTATGGTTTTCTCTCTCCCAACTAGCTAACCTGTTTAGAAATAAAATAACAAGGGGCACCTGGCTGGCTCAGTCGGTGGAGCATGAGATTCTTGATCTCTGGGTTATAAGTTCAAGCCCCACATTGGGTACAGAGATTGCTTAAAAATAAAATCTTTTTTAAAAAGTAAGTAAAAAAGGAACACTTATTTAATTAGGATCTTTGAGATTTCAACCTTGGATGTCCCTGAAAGGATAGATGCTTCTTGTCTGCCCCTTTGTTCCCAGCTCACTGACCAGGACAATAAGGATAATGTCGTTGTCCTGCTGACCCCAGGGCTGCTTGGATCCCATAACAAACACTATTTCTGGAGTGTACCTACCATCAGTACAACCATGTTCTTCTTCCCCACTGTAATCTGGGTGATCCATTTGGGCTCCCAAAGGAAGGAGGAGTGTCTAACGTGTACATGTATGGTTTTGCTAGCAGTAACTCCAGGAACAAGAACATAGTGGCTAAAAGAGTCTAGTTGAAAATCCCTAGAGATTTTATTTATTTTTATTTATTTTTAAGATTTTTTTAAATTTACTTATTTGAGAACGACACAGCGAGAGAGGGAACACAAGCAGGTGAAGGGGGGGAGGGAGAAGCAGGCTTCCCACTGAGCAGGGAGCCCGATGCGGGGCTGGATCCCAGGACCCCAGGATCATGACCTGAGCTGAAGGCAGACACTTAACGACTGAGCCACCCAGGTGCCCTGAAAATCCCTAGAGATTTTAGATTTGTGACCTTGACTTTAGACTTTAGACTCTAGAGTGAATTAAATAATGATGATGATGATAGCAGACATGCTTATCTTATTTATAAATTTGATGATTCATGTATCCCATCAACTCCACCCCCTCCAATTATTAACCAAAATCTGAGTTTCATTTCCAAATTTTCAGGGAAGAAACTGGCCAGGTTGGACCAGACACTGCTCTCTGATCTGATCAGCTATTGTCAGGGGGTCGGACCACAGAGCAAAGTGGGGCCTGAGCACCACCAACATGCACAGATCTGCTACAATATGAAAGAAATGTGGGGAAGAGCAGAATTATCCAAAAGACAAATTTCAGAAGAATGTTCAATCCATTGATGTGTTGTACTTCAAATGGACTGATTCTGATCTGGACATCCAGAGGTTGATGGTACATTGGGATAGATCTGAAAGCAAAGACTAGTTTGTGATAAAGATCAGAAAGAGGGACTAGATTATCCCCATAATGATACCTGTACAAGATAATGGCATCTGTAATCCTTCTTGATGAATGAATATTAGATTGCTAGTGAGAGTGTTTGATTTTGTTTTCTTTGGGCATTAATATCATAAGAATACTTTTATATTTGGGGTTCCTGTTTGTTTTTGTTGTTGTTGTTATTTTAAAGTAGGCTCCATGCCCAACGTTGAGCTTGAACTCACTACCCAGAGACCAAGGGTTGCATGATCGGGGTGCCTGGGTGGCTCAGTCGGTTGAGCGTCTTGGTCCAGGTCATGATCGTAGGGTCCTGGGATCGAGCCCCAAATTGGGCTCCCTGATCAGCAGGGAGCCTGCTTCTCCCTCTCCCTCTGCCACTCCCTCTGCTTGTGCTCTCTCTCTCTCTCTCTCAAATAAATAAATAAAAATCTTAAAAAAAAAAAAAAAAGGAGTTGTATGCTCTACCAACTGAGCCAGCCAGGCGCCCTTCCTGTTTGTTTGTTTTAATTAGCATTGCTTTGCCTGTTTGCTGGCAGAAATATCAGCTACATGGATGCAGGAAAACAAACAGGTGTCTCAGAATTCTCTTCTTGGGACTTTCCTCTTCAGACTATTGTTGTCCATGTACCTGGTAACCATGCTTGGAAACCTACTTATCATTCTGGCCATCAGCTCTGACTATGACCTCCACACACCCATGTACTTCATCCTCTTCCACCTATCTTCTTCCGATATTTGTTTCAATTCCACCATGGTTCCAAAAATGCTGGTGAACATTCAGAGAACAAAGTCATTACCTATGCAGGCTGCATCACCCAGATGTATTTTTTCATAGTGGTTGGGTATTTGGACATTTTCCTCCAGACCCTAACAACCTATGATCCGTTTGTGGCCATCTGCCACCTCCTACCCACCACAGTCATTGTATGATATATATTTAGCCAACTTTGGTCTGACAATACACAGTGAGTCTATACCACATGGTAGGCACTCAAATATTTGTTAAATGAATGAAACCAAATTTGAACCACCTTTTTGAAATAAATGTGAACTAAGAGGTTTTAACCATAAACTCATAGAGGTAGGAAAGAACTTCATGTCATTCATTTCACTTCATAAGTTTTTTAAATGAGAGGATGGATTTCCTTGAGTAAGACTGAATTCCCAGTAATGGATCCATTGATACCAAGGACTGTTTGGGGGAAGATAGATGAATCATTCTGCAAGTACATTATAGAACTTAAACTATACTATAGTTCTCTCTGGGAACAAATGTGCCACTAATTTTTTTCTTTTTTTCATTTAAAAATTTTTTAAGTTTTTTTTTAAATTCCAGCATAATTAACACAGTGTTATATTAATTTCAGGTCTATAATAGAATGATTCAACAATTCTATACATCCCTCAGTGCTCATCATGATGACTGTACTCTTAATCCCCTTCACCTATTTGACTCATCCCCCCACCTATCTCCCCTCTGGCAACCACCAGTTTGTTATCTATATTTAAGAGTCTGGGTTTTTTGTCTCTTTTTTTTTCTTTTTTTCTTTTTTTTTTTTAATATTTTATTTATTTATTTGACAGAGAGAGAGCACAAGCAGGGGGAACAGCAGGCAGAGGGAGAGGGAGAAGCAGGCTCCCCGCTGAGCAAGGAGCCCGATGTGGGGCTCAATCCCAGGACCCTGGGATCATGACCTGAGTTGAAGGCAGACGCTTAACCGACTGAGCCACCCAGGTGCCCCTCCTTTTTTTTTCTTTATTTGTTTTGTTCCTTAAATTCCACATATGAGGGGCGCCTGGGTGGCTCAGTCATTGGGCGTCTGCCTTTGGCTTGGGTCATGATCCCAGGGTCCTGGGATTGAGCCCTGCATCGGGCTCCCTGCTCAGTGGGAAGCCTGCTTCTCCCTCTCCCACTCCCCCTGTTTGTGTTCCTACTCTCGCGATCTCTCTCTCTCTCTCTGTCAAATAAATAAATAAAATTTTTTTTTAAAAAATCCACATATGAGTGAAATTATATGGTGTTTGTCTTTCTCTGCCTGACTTATTTCACTTAGCATTATACCCTCTAGATCCATCCATGTTGTTCTAAATGGCAATATTTCATTATTTTTTATGGCTCAGTAATAGAATTACCCTATGATTCAGTAATTCCACTACTGGGTATTTACCCAAAGAATACAAAAACACTAATTCAAAAAGATATGTGCACCCTTATGTTTATTGCAGATTTATCTACAATAACCAAGATATGGAAGTAACCCAAGTGTCCATCAATAGATGAATGGACAAAGAAGATGGTGTCTATAAATACAATGGAGTATTACTCGGCCGTAAAAAAGAATGAAATTATGCCATTAGTCTTTGTAGCAGCCTTCACATCCTCAATGGAAGCTCATTTCCCCATTAGTACTTGCTATGGATTGAAAGTTTCTGTCCCCTCAAAATTCATATATTGAAACCCTAACCCCCAAAGTGATATTAAGAGGTGGAGCCTTGGAAGGTAATTAGGATTAGATGATCATAAAGATAAAGCCCTCATAAATGGAATTAATATTCTTATGAGAGTCACAAGAGAACTTACCTCTTCTCTCTGCCTTGTGTGGACACAATGAGAAGTCAGCCACAAAGCCTTTCACCAGAATTTGATTGTGCTGGTGCTCTACTCTCAGACTTCTAGCCTCCAGAACTGTGAGGAATATATTTTGTTGTTAAAGCCACCCAGTTTATGATATTTTGTTATAGCAGCCCAAACTGACTATGACATTGTTCTTCAAGTAGATGAAAGAATTTGTATAATCCATCCATTTTATGATACAACTTCCCAAATAACCAATATTCTCTCTATACACTCCAATTTGTCAACTTTCCTGTTTATTAAAATTGTTTTATTTTATTTTTTTTTTTTAAAGATTTTATTTATTTATTTGACAGAGAGATACAAAGCGAGAGAAGGAACACAAGCAGGGGGAGTGGGAGAGGGAGAAGCAGGCTTCCCGCTGAGCAGGGAGCCCGATGCGGGGCTCGATCCCAGGACCCTGGGATCCTGACCTGAGCCGAAGGCAGACACTTAACGACTGAGCCACCCAGGCGCCCCTAAAATTGTTTTAAATAAGGCTTCCAGGGGCACCTGGGTGGCTCAGTCGTTAAGCATCTGCCTTCAGCTCAGGTCATGATCCCAGGATCCTGGGATTCAGCCCAGCATCAGGCTCCCGGCTTGGCAGGAAGCCTGCTCTTTCGTCTCCCACTCCCCCTACTTGTGTTCCTGCTCTCGTTGTCTCTCTCTCTGTCAAATAAACAAAAAAAATCTTTAAAAAAAATAAGACTTCCATATTTTTTCTTCACAAATTGCATCTACTCCAGGTTTTCTCTATAGTAATTTTGTGATATTAGTAATTTGAGCCTTATTATCCTACTTTAAAATAATTATTTGTCTTATGAATAGGTTCAGGGTTCAAATTCAAAAGTTTTGAAAATTTATTTTTAAAAAGTTTTGAAAAGATAGACCATGCAAAACACCTACCTCATCCCTATATTTTTTTATTTTTTTAAATATTTTATTTATTTATTTATTTAAGAGAGAAAGCATGAGTGGGGAGGGAGGGGTGGAAGTAGAGAGAGAAGCAGTCTCCCTGGGATCTTGACCTGAGCCAAGGCAGACACTTAACTGCTTAACCAACTGAGCCACACAAGCGCCCCCTATTAAGGAAGGAAGGAGAGAGGGAGGGAAAAAATTGAGTTTGTTGTTGGAAAGATTCGGTTTGATGTGCCTGTGAAATACCCCACAAATAATTTCCACTTGGCAGTGGCATGGGTTGATCTCATGTTTTGTTTTAATGGCCTTAGTAGGAAAGAATTGGGTTACAGAGGAGCAGGTCAGAAAGACAACATTATGCTTGGCTCAGCCTTACTCAGGATCCTTAATTTCTCAGTGTGGCTCCCACTTCCTAAAGACAGTTCTTCCCAACTCCTGACGCTCATGCATCACAAATAAACTCTCCTGGACACTGCACATTGCTGCAGATCAGTATCCAAACGGTGATCAGGTGGACAGTAAGCTGGGGTTGGGTTGCCAACTTCTCCCTTCAGAATTATGGGTTTATTTTCCAGATTCAGGGAGTGCAGTCTTCTGACAGCTCTCAGCCTTTTCCCTTTCTGAGAATTGCCCTCAGCTAAAGGAAGCTGACCTCACTTACCCAAGATCACACCACTCAAATCTCTTGCTGTGGGAGCATAAATGCCTGACAGCCATCTGTACCCACCACTCTTTGCTCTGAAGATGCTGCTGGCTGCTCCCATCCACGGACTGAACACAGTAGGGTACCAGTGCATGCCCAATGCCATGCTCAAACAATGACATTCATGACCAGGGTCAATTAACTCTGCCAAGTTGGTGACTCTTTTTTTCTGCTGTAAGGGACCTCAAGTGCCAGGCAAGTGCATAGCTTGAAGTTCAATGGGACTTTTTCCATGTTTCTGGAAGTGCTACCCTTGTGGGTGTCAAGACCTCTAAAGCTGCTGAGGCTAGAGTTGAGGAGACCTGAAGCAACTCCTGCCCAGTTGGCTCACTGGGCATGACATTAGACAGGGCTGTTTCTATTAACAAGCCTTGATTTCTGGACCCATAAATCCTATACATCGGCAATACAGCACATTATGATTGTCATTGACTTAGATTGTACATGCATCCTGTGAATTGTGTAGTCAGTATGTGTTGTGTATTTAAATGCCTGCAGTAAATATGATCACACTCTTTGAAATCAAACATGTTCCCTTATTTTCCATTAAACAAAAATTTTGTTACCTAACCATACTCCATGATTTCTTTATGCAATGTTCTACCTCTATCCTCACCTTCCCTGACAAACTTTATAGGTGGTATATATTGGCACCTCTATTTCCTCCATACTCACTCATCAACCCACTCTACCTGGATTGGTTATGCCCCTACCCCTCACTTTAGCGGTAAAAAATGGAGCCCTCCCTAGTATCACCAAAGGCCTCCATGTCACCAGCAAATGTCAAGGGATATTTTCAGTCTTCATTTGGTTAGTCCTTTCAACAGAACCAAAACTATTAACCACTCTGCTTTTCTTCAGGAAGAACCTCTTTGCTCCATGACACTGTGGACACCAAGTGATCTTTGAAATCTTCAAAGACTTTTCAAGGGATGAACATCATGGAACATTCACTCCTGGTTTTGGTTCTTGTAGGAGTTAAATATTCCTTAGGGGATACCTTGTCGTTTAAGTCAAACCAAAGAGAGAAGAATTTCTCCTTGAAGAAAATACTTTCATCTTGGCCCACTGTTGTCTACACAGACATAGCATTGTCTGAAATTTTCCATTTTTTCATCTTTCTATCCCAAGGGAACTGAATTGTTCAGAGACAGGAACATCAGTAGAACAATTTACTTAATGAGGAGCTTTAAGAACTCAACTTTTGAGATGATAATAACAGATCCCTGCTGCTCCTTCCTATAATTCTCTGTTGCCAGCCTAAGGGAAAACCCAAATGGGCTTCTCCAGGACAGACTGCAGAGAAGAGAAAGCTTCAGTGATAACCCTCAGAGACGGTAGGATCATTGCTTCCCAGTCAAGACTGAGGAATACGAGGGAAAGGGGTGAGAAAGTGGGCACTGGGTTTTATTTGTAAAATAATGAAATAGTCCCATATTTAGTTAGTCAGCAAAGCTGAAGTCTCTGTAGTTTAAAGGTGCTTTACTTGCTACTTAAGTCAGTCTTTTCCAGCTCTTGCTAAGCTTCCTTATCTCTCTCTTTCAGAATCTAGAGCCTCTCTCCAGGAAGAGTTATTTTCCAGTGAGTCTCCTCCTCTTCTCTACTCTTTCCCATGAATTGTAAGCTCCTGTTCAATTGCCTGTCCCATCATTTATTCATTAACTACTCACTGAAGATCTATTAAGGACAAGGTATTAACTACTTTGTTCCTCATGTGATTGAATTTTTCTATTATATTCCCTGTTTTTGCTGGCAGATATGACTTACTGATAGCACTTAATAGTTCTGTATTATTTTGTTTTCCTTTAGTGTCCACTATATACCTACAAATGATGTCATTATTTCTGGCTTTTGGTTAATTTCCTTTTCTCATCACTCTCTTTAAATGTTCATGAGAATGTTGAATGATTGAAGTTGAAATGGACTGCTTGGTCTTTTCATGAATTTAACACAAATATTTTAGTGTTTTAATGTAGGGTACCCTGTTGGCTGCAGTTTTCAACAGCTATTCTTTATTGGGTTAAGAAATTGTTCTTAGTCTCCTCCTTAATGAGAGGCTCTATCTTGGCAGCTAACCACAGGAATGGCTGCTACATTTTCTCAAATCCATTTTCTATTGTGATTATGATTATGATTCCTCTTCATTTCCCTATATTTGTGATGAATTGTTTTTGCAAACATCCTAGCATTAAACCATCTTTCCATTCCTAGAATAGGTATGACTTTTTCACTATATATTACTCTTTTAAATAGGTATGAATGCATTGCATTTAACCTTACTATTCTATTTTGTGTTCACATTCAGTTATATGATGAGTTTGAAGATTCCTTTTTTGCATTATAGTTGACGCTTTTGGTCTCAATCTTTATTATACATCTAACATTTGCATATGTTGAACAACTACTATGTGCAGACACTATGTAAGTCCCTGGAAAGACAATGGTGAGCAAAAACAGTCTCCATTTCTGACCCACAAACATATATATATAATTACTAACATGATAGTTACATTAAGGAATAGTACAGGGTGCTCCACATGTGCTCCTCACATACTCTCTCCCTCCTGAACCTCACTTTCTGCTCTCCATCTCACTGGCCTCTCAAATCCCTTCCATTACCAAGCTCACCCACCATGGGGAAACTGCAAATTCTGTTCTTTCTGCCCAAAATGTGTTCCTTTGCCTTATTTCTCTTAATTAACAATTACCCATCCTTCCTCTAGCAGCTCAAATATTCATATTTCAGAGAAGTCTTTTCTACCCACCTTCCTAGGCTAAATTGTTCCTCCATGATTCTGTTTTCCTTTTAATTAATTAGCATTCTATAGACATTAATAATACTAAAACTTTTTCTATTATAGAAGATGTAAACATTTATTTTCACATCTTAAACTTGCCTTTCAATTTTTAGTATGATTTGATATATAGAAGTTTCAAATATTTTTTATCTTCTTTTTGCAATTAACTCCTCTGATTTTTAATATAACACATCCCCACTTGTGAGCATGAACATATAAGCATACACTCTCACACATGCTTTGTATTTTATTTTAATGATTTGTGATTTTCCCCCTTCTTATTTATGTAATCCATATGCTTTTTCCTCTTTCTTGGAAGAATCCACCTGGCAGGTTGTGTCTGAAAGAGGGAGGCATAGGGTCTTCCTTAATTAGAAGTGCTACATGGTAGTCAAAAGAGGTAACAGACCTGTTGTGTTTCTAATGATCAGAATTCCATCTTTGATGGCTGCCCCAGTTTAAGTAGAATATTGATAAATGACAGCCATCCAAGACAAAAATTTTGTGATGGTAAGAACAGAAGCTCACATTTGTCAAGTGTCCTATGTATGTCACAAGAACCACACTAGAAACATTACATGCATCATCTCATTTAATTCACTCACCAGGCTTGCAATGTAGGGAATATTTACTACTCCCATTGTGGAGGTGAGGTATCTGCAGCTACGAGAGATTAATTAACTTTGTTAGGGTCACACAGAGAGTAAGTTGGTAGACCAAATTTTTATTCTAGAAAGTCTGACTCAAGATCCCTTTTTCTAAATCACAGTTCTATAATACTGTATTTTGGGACAGTTAAATATCAAAAAATAATTGTCATAAAAGGAATACATTAATAAAAATAGTTATTATTTTTTGACATCCTACTGTGCACAATAGCATTTTGAATCATTATAAAGAAGGTAATAGCAGTAACCACATTTTTTAGGGGAAAAAAGGACACTTTGAGAGTTAACTGTGACATCAGTAGGATACATCAGGTCACAGAGTGAAGGTTGTTTGAGTTGAAAACCTATCTTAATCACTATGATAGGGTTATTAGAATAAAGGAAGTTACCAAAGAAAAGACCTTAAATGTCTTCAATTACTTCGGAAGATCATATCAAAGAAGAAATCAGTTTATATCCACAGATTTGAATAGAAGAATTAGAACCAGTGAGTAGCAGATAAAAAGAGAAAGATTTCTGCTAAGTTAAAGACAGTCTGAAAGATTATGCACATTTAAAATGGAAATGGGCTACCACGTCAATGAGTGGATCACTGGCATTGGAAGGACTCATGGAGGGTAAAGGATGCCCATGCAAAATAGGATCAAAGGTGAATACTAGGAGGTGCCAGCTGGCTGTTCATTGAAGGTTGTTTTGCCTCCTTCTCCAGCAAACACACCAGCTACATGGGAGCAGGAAACCAGACAGAAGTATCAGTATTCCTCCTTCTGGGCCTCTCAGATGATCCAGAACTGCAGCCTCTCCTCTTTAGCTTGTTCCTGTCCATGTATCTGATCACTGTGCTGGGAAACCTGCTCGTCATCTTGGTTATTCTCTCTGACTCCCACCTCCACACCCCCATGTACTTCTTCCTCTCCAACCTGTCCTTTGTAGACATCTGCTTCACCTCCACCACCATCCCCAAGATGCTGCTGAACATCCAGGCACACAGCAAAGACATCTCCTATATAGGATGCATCACTCAGGTGTATTTTTTTACGGTTTTTGCTGGAATGGATGATTTCCTCTTGACGGTGATGGCCTATGACAGGTTTGTGGCTATCTGCCACCCCCTCCATTACACAGTCATCATGAACCCACACCTCTGTGTCCTCCTGGTTCTGATTTGTTGGCTCACCATTTTCTGGGTTTCCCTGATTCATATTCTACTGGTGGGGCAGCTGACCTTCTGTCCAGGCACGGAACTTCCACATTTCTTCTGTGAACTAGCTCAGATTCTCAAGGTGGCCTGCTCGGACACCCTCGTCAATAACATATGCTCGTATGTTGCCGCTGTCCTGCTGTGCATGTTTCCTCTCATTGGGATCCTCTTCTCTTACTCTCAGATTGTCTCCTCCTTAATGACGATGTCCTCCTCTGAGGGCAAGTATAAAGCATTTTCCACTTGTGGGTCTCATCTCTCTATGGTCTCTTTGTTTTATGGCACAAGCCTGGGGGTCTACCTCACATCTGCTGTGACCCATTCTTCCCAGAGAAGCTCAGTTGCCTCAGTGATGTACACTGTGGTCACCCCCATGCTGATCCCCTTCATCTACAGCCTGAGGAACAAGGATGTGAAGGGAGCCCTGCAAAGGCTCCTCAGTAGAGTGGTCTCGTGTCCATGATGGGCCACTGGCCTCAGAACCAAGTGGACATTGCAGGCCGCAAAGGCAAATGTGAACTTAAATCTGTTTTTTTCTCCTCTAATAGACATGTTTGATTTATCCAATTCCCAAAGCATCCATGACTTCCCTTTTATTTGTTTTTGTATTAGTCTCTCTCCTCAACAACTCCCTCCATAGTCCTTTTTTACTTCTCTTCTCTATATGCTGTCCACAAAATTCCATGTTTGGCCAGCTTTCTTGCAGTCATTCTTAAGATTTCTAACTTTAGGCTTAAAGTACTTATCATATCAAGTGCTGCTGTGGTTGCCCCAAAAATTATCCTCTGAAACATTGATGTTCTTCGGGTGCCCGAGTGGCTCAGTCGTTAAGCGTCTGCCTTCGGCTCAGGTCATGGTCCCAGGGTCCTGGGATCGAGTCCTGCATCAGGCTCCTTGCTTAGCAGGGAACCTGCTTTTCCCTCTGCCTGCCGCTTCCCCTGCTTGTGTGCTCTCTCGCTCTCTCTCTTTCTCTGATAAATAAATAAAAATCTTTAAAAAAAAAAAAAAAAGCGTCTGCCTTTGGCTCAGGTCATGATCCCAGGGTCCTGGGATTGAGCCCCACATCGGGCTCCCTGCTCTGCTGGAGGCCTGCTTCTCCCTCTCCCACTCCCCCTCCCCCTGCTTGTGTTCCTGCTCTTGCTGTGTCTCTCTCTGTCAAATAAATAAATAAAATCTTTAAAAATAAATAAATAAATAAATAAAATAAAACACCGATGTTCTTCACCTTCATTTGTTTGTGTGCTTGTTTTCCCCACAAGATATAGAATGAAATCATACATGGTCACACCAAAGTGTTTACCATATCAGAACTGTGCCTGTTTGCTCCTTTACATGTTTGACTTTACATCATCTTGAAAAAATGTCCTGGAGACATTTCCTCTCATTCACCCCACTTCTCAAAAGAATAGAGTGAGATTGAGTTGGACTATAACCTGGCTAGCTGACATGGAGTTTCTATCCTACTTTTTTTTTTAAGATTTTATTTATTTACTTGACAGAGAGAGACACAGCAAGAGAGGGAACACAAGCAGGGGGAGTGGGAGAAGGAGAAGCAGGCTTCCAGCCGAGCAGGGAGCCCGATGCGGGGCTCGATCCCAGGACTCTGGGATCATGACCTGAGCCGAAGGCAGACGCTTAATGACTGAGCCACCCAGGTGCCCCTATCCTACTTTTTATATGAACGGTGATGTGATTTTCAACTTCAAAATAGGAATCTAGATTTCCATGATTATATTCATAGTAATATGCTGCATAGGAAAACTGAAAGGTAGCTTCATTCTTTGTGATCCTTCCACCTGTTCTTCCTTTCTTAAATTTCCTTCTTTTACTTTACTTTTACTTCCCATATATGCAATTTTAAGATACACCCTCTAAGATCCTAAAACACGTAATAATGAATACAATAGAATAAGAGTTATTTTCTCACATGGTTCAATTTTTTTTCTGGGACTCTCTGGAGGTGCCATCAGGAATGGTAGTTACACACATGTGGAACGTGTTCAGAACTTAGCTCATTTGAGAAGAATGTTGATAGAATTGAGTGTTCAGTGAAGGATGGAGTAGTCGATGCTATCCACATTTCTCCCACATTCCCTGGGATCCTCCTTACATGTCCACTGCATGACTGCCAATTGCCAGCCCCAGTCAGCACCAACTTTGCCCAAAAGGTGGTGGCAAAAGTACCAGGGAATTATGCCCACACAAAGACAACCCTTGATGGAGAGCTATGGGGTTCATCATGTCTTTCACCCACTGACTGGGATAATTCTGAGGTTTGTATTTTGTAGCATTTTCCAGAATTTCCCCACAGGATGAAAACTCTGCTCATTCCCTGTGGTAGCTAACTTAATATAAACTTAATTGGATGTATTTTTTCCCAGGTGTCACTTCTCCTCTCTCTCACCCATGTTCCATATTCCTTGTTCCTTCCAAAAAATGCTTGCACATAAATCCTTGGCTCAGCGTCTGCTTCTCTGGGAATCCAAGATAAGACAAGTGGTAAAGCCTATAATGTATCAAGACAATATCATGAAAGGAGAAACTTTTGGAGAAAAAACAAAGGGAGTTAATTATTGGGAACATAGGTTTGTAAAATTACTCAAAATTGAAGTTTGTTAGACAGAAAAGACTTATTTGATGTGGCTTCAATTCACTTTGATTCCATTAAGTCTAATCCAATGTGAGTTTATTTTCTGCTGTGTACACATTGAGGAGGGAACCAAATGATTGCAATAGAGTGGTGAGCATAATATTGGTGTGTCATAGATCCTGTTGAAAACAAAGGTAAAAGTTTTCAACCCACCTTGAGGAATTTCAAAAAAAACTCTTTAAATTCTTATTTTTTAAAATATTTTTATCGGGGCATCTGGGTGGCTCACTTAAACATCTGCTTTCAGCTCAGGTCATGATCCCAGAGTCCCGGGATCGAACCCTGAATCAGGCTCTCTGCTTCCTCTTGTAAGGACCCTGATGATTACATTGAGCCAACCCAGATAAATCAGGGTATATTTCCCATCTCAAGATCCTTAACTTAATATTACTTACAAAGTGGCTTTTGTCATCTAAAGTAACCCATTCACAAATTCTGGAGATTAGTACCTGGACATCTTTGGGAGGCTATTAATCAGCTTACCACGGGAGATGTGTGAGTTAGAATTTGCCAACAATTGGTTGATAAGGCCTTGAGCTGAGAATGTGGAGGGTCTGTCAAGCACTCCTTGCTGGTTTTCAGTGGGCATGATCATCTCATGATCCTGTCTCACATAAAGATGAGGTTGCACCAGACAGGTGAGCTTAGACATCAAGTGACAGAAGAGAATTCCCTGATTCATCTAAACATAACCGAGCAGAGGTTCAGCTGGACGCTGGCACAACTAGACACGGGGACTCAAATACCATGAGGATTTCCTTTCAGGTTATCAGCTTTGTTTTCTCAAACTGGCCACTTTCAGATGGAAAGAGACACGGAGACCAGCAGCTCTCACAGCTGTGCTATTTAAGAACTGGAATTACTTAAGATCCTTGACTTTCTTTATTGGCTGCAGGAATTACGGTGTATATCTAACCATTACTTAAACAAGTGGAATGAGATTACTAATAATTCATAATATGAAAGAACATTAAGAGGGAAATCTAGGTGGTTATTTATATGACTATTTAAGTTTGATGCAACTGCAGAAACCAATTTTTCAGTGCTTATACTTCAGTAAACAATAGAAACAAAATGAAAAATCAAATAACAGCCTCACGGTGTTAATCTCAGTGCATAAAGAGTGACCACAATTCATTATGAAAAAGTGAAATTTCCAACAACAACAACAAAAAAGAACTGGAATTACTTTGGTTACTCACGTGCCAAAAAAAAAAAAAGAAAGAAAGAAAGAAGAAAGGAAGGCAGAAGAAGAAAGAAAGAAAGAGAAAAAGAAAAAGAAAAAAAAAGGGGGGAAAAATCTCAGGAAATGATTCTGATCTGCACAAATAGGTTCTCTTTCCAGCTTGGGCCAATCAACTGTGGTCAGGAAACAATGTCATTAGCAACCCTTTTAGAACAACATTTATTTGTTTACTGAGTTTTTACTGCGTCAGTCATATTTTAGCTTCAACCACTGCAAGGATAAACAGGTACAGGTGTATGGGAAGAACGGGTTGTCATATTAAAATCCTGTTCTTAATAAACCTTATTGAGTATACTACATTTGTGAAAAAGGTGAATGCACATCTAGGGGAGGAGTGCCCTGGACAGATGGTAAGGTTAATACAAAGACCCTGAGGTGGCAGTTTCCCTGGGGAGGATGTGGCTGGAGTGGAGAATGGGAGCATAATGCAAGAGGAGGACAGGTATCCACAGCGATCATGTGAGGCTTTCCCTGCCTTTGAAAGACTTTTGCTTTCATTTGTTCTGAGTTATGTGAGGAGTCATTGCAGGGTTTTGGGCAGACGCATGACACCATATGACTTAGGATTTCAAAGATCATTCTAGCTGCTGGGTTGAGAATGGATTGCAGGGTGGGAGGATGCCTGCTTGGAGGCATCACCAAACCAGGTGAAATACGTATAGCTAGGGCCAGGGTGGTGCTAGTAGTGTAAGGGTTGAGAAGTGGTCCTTGGGGCTATGCTCAGAAGGTAGAGCCAAGAGGATTTGTTCTCGGTCACCATGTGGGTGTGAGATAAAGAGAGGAGCCAAGATCGGCTCCAGGGTTTGGAGCCTGAACAATGAAAGAATGGAATTGTATCCATTGAGAAAGGGAGGGCTATGGTGGAGCAAATATGAAAGGAAAGTGGATATCAGTTCAGGTTTTGAAAATTGAGAATGTCAAAATTGAGATATTGCAAATGGATAAATTTTATATTATTCCACTTATATGAGGTACCAAGAGTAGTCAAACTCAGAGAGACAGAAACTAGAATGGTGGTTGTCAGGGGCTGGAAGAAGGGAGGAAATAGAAGGTTAGTGTTTAATGGGTACAAAGTTTCAATTTGGGAAGATGATGAAATTCTGGAGATGGATGGTGGTGAGGGTCGCCCAACAATGTGAATACACTCAATGCAAGTGTGTAGGAATGTGCACTTCAAAATTACTAAAATGGTACATCTTACGTCATATAAATCTAATCACAATACAAAATATTATGTAGCACAAAAGAAAAAAAATTGAGATTTATTTTACATGATATTTTCAATATCATTATAAAATCATAGAGAATGGTTGGGATTTTTTAGATAAAATTTTTAATATGATTCCTCAACAGTTTAGACCAGGGCTTCTCAATCTCAACAATACGGACATTTTGGGTCTGTATTGTTTGTCATAGGAGGCTGTCCTGTATATTGTATGATGTTTAACAGCATCCCTGGGCTTTACCGACTAGATGTTAGCACTGTGTTGTGATAACCAGAAATTGCTCCAGAGGGGTCAAAATCAGCCCAGTGGAGAACACTGGAGTAAAACAATTCCATGAGTGCAGAAGTTGATGTTGTTAGCTTTCAAAGAGATGGGATAATAGAGAAGCAACATTGGAAGATAAAGCATCTTGGAAAGGGGTTGAGGGGCCTGACGGACACCCCATTGGCACCATTAACTTGGAGGTCAAATGTATTGGTCTGGCGATCATCGGTCTGCGTGGACAGTAGTATAAGTCAACTACTTGTAAGGAGAGTGAGAGGTTCCCGTTGTGAGAGTCAGGAGTTAGACTAACCAATGCATGGCTGAATCCTACCCAAAACCTTCAGTTCTCATTATCTGGTCTCCACCAGATATATGTTCTCATTGGACACTATGCTATCCACCACATTGGCTACCACTGTAATTAAATAATTATTTGTATAATTATTTTATTAATGGCTGCCTCTTAAAAATCTCTACCTGAACTTTGAATCCCATCCCTTTCTAACTTTTGGGGGAATTTACACTCCATTTATCTTTTTTTATCCTGTATATTCTAATGTCTGCATGTAATGTTATAATTTCCAATAACATGGGAATGTTCCACATTCCCATTTATTTCAATAGAAATAAAACTCACTCATAAGCCCATACTCTTCTTTGGGCATTGCTCCAAACTTCGGGAGATTTGGTCTATACATGCTACTTCTGTTTCCACATTGTTCACTCTCTCTTTAACCAACTAATCTGGAAATCTTTCTACCTCCATCACAATTTCTCTCCCTGAGGTCTGCAGAGACCTCAGGTGCCCAGTTAATTCTAAAGAGGTATTTCCACTCTTCAAATGCTTGGTTTTTCAGGAGCAATGTCACTGACTGCATTCTGTTTCTTGAAATAGAGACCTTTCTCATGCATTTCATTTTTGTTACAATGGGATTCTGCAGGTCAAGTCTGCTGGGTTCTTTGTAACATTAACACATCCTTTAGGGAGAAACTTCTAACTTTGAAATTAAATCCTGTGTAGAAGAGGAGGCAAGAATTGGGGCAGTATCTTTTTTTTTAACCCCAAGAAAATAAGATGGTGCTTTTTTTTATTATTTATTATTTGTTATAGGGCAGTATCTTAAGGAACCCTGGAAGACTTCTTTGAAGGAAGATAAAGCTTTTTTAATCTCCAGGAACATGATCTTATTGACTGCACATGTTTGGATGTACCAAGTAAAGAAGGAATAAATGGAAGAAAAAAATTTGCCTCTCTGCATAGCTATTTTCAGGTAAGCAGAAGAGGGAGAAAGTTTCATTTCTATTATTCTCCTGATCTTAATTATTTAAAAAGTACAATGACAATAGAACAATTTATTTAATGAGGTGCTCTGAGAATTCAGCCTTCAAGTTCCTGGAAACTCTGAATAAGCTCTGGGTGTCTCCAAGGCAGATCATGTTGGGCCTCCCAGAAATATGGGTGATGAATTCCCTGCCTGGATCATCTTCCTTGAAGTTTCTGGGGGAAAGTCACTGTAGGAGAGAGAGCCAGGGCAACCACGGGTTTCCCTGATGCCATCTGAAAGAGCCAGTGTATCCTAGTAAATGCTCAGGGTGGGGCCGGGTGGAGGGGATGTAAACAGTGGAGAAAAACTTTTATTAGACCAGAGCATTAGGGACACAGACAAGAGCAGTGTTTCTCAAGTGTCTCCAAATCAGCTTGTTAGACATGCAAATTCTTTTTTTTTTTTTTTAGTGTTCCATGATTCATTGTGCATAACACCCAGTGCTCCATGCAGAACGTGCCCTCCTTAATACCCATCACCAGGCTAACCCATTTTCCCACCCCCCTCCCCTCTAGAACCCTCAGTTTGTTTTTCAGAGTCCATCGTCTCTCATGGTTCGTCTCCCCCTCCGATTTCCCCCCCTTCATTCTTCCCCTCCTGCTATCTTTTTTTTTTCTTAACATATATTGCATTATTTGTTTCAGAAGTACAGATCTGTGATTCAACAGTCTTGCACAATTCACAGCGCTCACCATAGCACATAGACTCCCCAGTGTCTATCACCCAGCCATCCCATCCCTCCCACCCCAACCCCCACTCCAGCAACCCTCAGTTTGTTTCCTGAGATTAAGAATTCCTCTTACCAGTGAGGTTATATGATACATAGACATGCAAATTCTTGACCTTCATCCCAGATCTACTAAATCAGAAACTCCAGGGTCAGGCCCAACCATTTGCATTTAATAAGCCACCCAGGTGAATCTTATGCTAAAATTTGAAAACAATGGCCTGGGGATTTGTTGAAATGCTTGATGAAGGACGCACACAGGGCTGCATCTTCAAAGGTCTGAGGGCTCTCCACCTCCAAAATATTATCTACAAACAATGATACATTTGCCTTTTACTTTACAATGCTTGTGTCCCCTCTCTTTTCTTCATCTTATGCAATTGTTTGAATTATGAGAATGCTATTAAAAGCCCATGGTTCGGGCACCTGGGTGGCTCAATCAGTTAAGCATCTGCCTTGGGCTCAGGTCATGATCCCAGGATCCTGGGATCGAGACCCATATCAGGCTGCCTGCTCCGCGGGAAGCCTGCTTCTCCCTCTCCCACCCCACCTGCTTGTGTTCTCTCTGTCAAATATAAAAAACAAAAGCTCATGGTTCAAAGCAGCGACCCTTGCATGTTCATTAACTGTCATTTCGTGATGTATCCATGTTCAGTTGACCATTTCTCTCATTTAAAAATCATTATGGTTTATCATTTTAAAGATAAATCCTTATTTTTCTAATTCGAGAGCCAGCATCCCCTCCCTCCTGCCCACGTACACACCACCACTTACAGCAATAGCTGTTAAAAATTATCAAATAATTTTCTTCCTATTGAATTTACTATCTTTTTTGTCAACCTAAAATTGTTAGGAGGCAATAATTAAGCAAAAGCATGTACTTGGGATCAAAGAATTGCAGTTTGGTTACACAGATTTTAGTAGCAACCCAAATAGTGTCTCACTACCAAGCAAAAGTCAGGGTTTTTTAAAGCAAAAGAGAATTCTTGCTGTTTACAAAGAATTCTGATTGGTGTTGATGGGCAGAAGCTAATCTTGGTTAAGGCTATCACTAAGCAAAAGTCTATTACTGTAACAAGTCACAGGTGTTCAGGTAATCTTTGGAATTTTTGCATTTTGGCCAAGTCATGGTTCTACCCGTGAGGAGGAGCATAAGGCCCATCTCCTTAACGGCCTCCCAGCTCCATTTGAAAACACCTTGACATAAATGACTCAACTGTATTTCAACTTTTACTTTTTGTTTTGATATTGTTAAAAAACAAGACAACAGGCCCAAAATGGAGTCACTTATGCCAAGCCTCATATAACCAAACAGAGATTTAATTCATCAGCTGTCCCAGCCAGAAATGGAATTTTAAAATAGCTGATCAAAATCACCTCATCAGCACTAGTTAGGTGACCTGCCTGGCGGGACCCCTGCCATCCCCTACAGGGAAAGTAACCCTGCAATAACCAACCTGCTCTTTTGCCTAGTACGTCTGCCTTGTTCCTACTCCCTTCTGCCTATAAAAGTCTTTCATTTTATATGGCTTCTTAGGGGTCCTTGGATGCTGCCCAATTCAGGTTAATTTGATATATTTAAAAATATATATATATTTTAATATTTATATATTTTAATATGATTGCCAATGTAGCAATAATTAGCACCTCTATCGTGTTATATAATTATCATTTCTGTTTAGTGGTTGGAATAAGTTCTAATCTCTTAGCAAGTTTGATGATTATAATACAGGATTGCTTTCTATATTCACTATACTGTGTATTAGGTCTCTAGGACTTATTTACTACTCTTTGCAAGTTTGTACACAAACTTATATAACCTCTATCCTATCCCCTCATCACCTAGCCCCTGGTAACCACCATTTTTTTCTCTGTTTTTATGAGTTCAGTTCTTAAATTATTTTTATTTTTTATTTTTATTTATTTATTTTTTTTTTTTATTTGAGAGAGAGAGAATGAGAGAGAGAGAGCACATGAGAGGGGGGAGGGTCAGAGGGAGAAGCAGACTCCCCACCGAGCAGGGAGCCCGATGCGGGACTCGATCCAGGGACTCCAGGATCATGACCTGAGCCAAAGGCAGTCGTCTAACCAACTGAGCCACCCAGGCGCCCAAATTATTTTTATTTTTAGATTTTTAAGATTCAAGTATAATCAACATACAGTGTTATATTAGTTTCAGGTGTACAATAGAATGATTCAACAATTCTATACATTTCTCAGTGCTCATCAAGTATACTCTTAACTGTTGAATCACTATATTGTATACCTGAAACTAATATAACACTGTGTATTAGTTACACTGGAATTAAAAATGAAAGGATAAGAAAATAGAGACAATGCAAAAAAACAAAAACAAAACAAAACAAAAAACAACCCACCAAGATAAGTGTACTTTTAATCCCCTGTATCTATTTCACTCATTCCCTTACCCACCTCCCCTCTGGCAAACACTAGTTTGTTCTCTGTATTTAAAGAGTCTGTTTTCTTGTCTGTTTCTTTTCTTTGTTTGTTCATTTGTTTTGTTTCTTAAAGTTCACACATGAGTGAAATCAAATGGTATTTGTCTTTCTCTGATTGACTTGCTTTACTTAACATTATACCTCTAGGTCCATCCATGTTGTTGCAAATCGCTGGATGTCTTTATTTCTCATGGATAATATTTCATTATATGTATATGCATATATATATATATACTTCATCCTTTGACAGACACTTAGGTTGTTACTGTGAATAATGCTGCAATGAACATGGGAGTGCAAATATCTCTTCAACATTCTTTGTTGTTTTAGAAGACTACCATGTTTTTTTTCTCACTTTTAGAATTTTAATGTGATTTAATAAAAAATTTGCCTATCTAACATCTATTAGAGGATTTGCTATTTCAACCCAAATTGTTCTTTGAAAAACACACCTGCCCCTCTCTCAAGGCATTAGCCAATGACCTTTTCTTCTTATGGTACCTCACTTACCATTTTTTTTTTTAAGATTTTATTTATTTAATTGAGAGGGAGAGAATGAGAGAGAGAGAGAAGGAGCAGAGGGAGAAGCAGACTCCCCGCTGAGCAGGGAGCCCAATGTGGGGCTCGATCCTGGGACTCCAGGATCATGACCTGAGCTGAAGGCAGAGGCTTAACTGACTGAGCCACCCAGGCACCCCTCTCATTTACCATTTAACTCTGGGATCTTACACAGTACTTGACCTAAGTCATTTAGTAAAGATTTGACTAATTAATTAGTGACACATCTAGATTCAAAGTCCCTACCAAAATGTTTCAGATCCACTTATCTGACACCCTCTTTACCTCTTCAGTATTTTTCCTAAGGACTACCAAAGTGCAGAATAGGGGTCATGGGGACTTCCCAGGATTTGTTGTTCAATGTCTTGGGACAGTGTTTCCTCAAATGTCTGATTATTTGTCATGCTTTTTTTTTTTTTTTTAAGGATTTTATTTATTTATTTGAGAGAGAGAGAGAGAGAATGAGAGAGAGCATGAGAGGGGGAGGGTCAGAGGGAGAAGCAGACTCCCTGCCGAGCAGGGAGCCTGATGCAGGACTCGATCCTGGGACTCCAGGATCATGACCTGAGCCGAAGGCAGTCGCTTAACCAACTGAGCCACCCAGGCGCCCCTATTTGTCATGCTTTTAAAAGTAGATTCTCAAGATCCATCAATTCTATGTCTAGGTATATGCCCCTGAAAATTGAAGGCAGAAACTCAAATAGATTCTCACCATTGTTCATACCAGCATTAATCACAATAGCTAAAAGATGAAAACAGATGAATGGATTAACGGAATGGGATATATACATACAATGAAATATTATTCAACCTTAAAAAGGACTGAAACTCTGATACATGTTGCAACATGGTTGAATCTTAAAAACATTATGCTAAGTGAGATAAGCCAGACACAAAAAGATAAGCGCTGAATGATTCCACTTACGTGAGATACCTAGAATAGACAAAGTCATAGAGACAGAAAATAGAACAGATGTTTCCAAGTGCTGGGGGTGGGGGAGGGGGAATGGGGAATTGTTGTTTAATGGGAACAGAGTTTCTATTGGGGATGATGATAAAGTTCTGGGGATAGATGGTGTGATGGTTGTATAATATTGTGAATGTTCTTAATGCTACAGGATTGTACACTTAAAAATGCTTAAAATGGTAAATTTTGTTATATATATTATTGTGGACATGTATGTATATCCACAATAATATATATATTATATATATTATATATATATCCACAATAAAAATATAAATAAAGTAATTTTTGTAATTGTTGTAATCTTTTTTCATAGTAGATTCTCAGTCTCTTCCCCTGAAGATGTTGACTGGGTAAGTCCGGAATAAGGTGGGAAGCTATACATTAACAATAGCCCCAGATGATACTTTTGATAAAGCTTACATTTTGAAACATTGCCTGAGGGCAACTGTTTCCAAAAGATTGTCCTAGAGACCGGCAAAATTTGGAACTTGTGAAAAATCCAAATTATCAGACCCAAACCCAGACCTACTGAGACAGAAACTTGGAGATGAAGCTCAGAAATCTGTTTAAACAAGTACTCAAGGTCATCTTTGAGATGACCTTAAAGTTTGAGAACCATTACCCTAGTTAGTCCTGGGACCCTTCACTACTCAGCGAAGTGCCTAATGTGAATACTACAAATCAGTTGTCCCCAAGAGAAGATCTAAGAAAGACTGGAGAGATTCTTCCAAGAGAAAAGGACCCAGGAGAGAGGAGTCACAACTGGCCCCGCTGTTACTCTCCCAGGGATAAGGAATTGGCAGGTCAGAGACCCTTTCTCCTGTGTGGTCCCTGCCTTTGAGGAGTCAAACTGATCAGGGAATGGAAAATCCATTGATCAATTTGTCTAACAAGCTTCAGAGGGGATTCAGTCCCCAGGGCCACAAAACCTGAAACACACCAACATATAGTCACCAAGGCCCATGTACCACTCTCAAGATACTCATGCCTTCTCCAGGAGAAATCAGCCAGGCCCTGTATTACATGCCTGGCTCTGTATCCCTTCTCTTTTGGGAAACAAATCTTTCTTCATTGCCCTCCATGAGCGAACAAGATTCAGGGCAGTTGGCCCCGGCGGTGGAGCCCGCATTGCCAAGCATGTATAGTCTAGTAAGTGTTGTGGGGAAACAGGGAAAAGAGGTGGTTGGGTAGAAAGGGCATTGACTACTGTTAAGCATATGGCAGGGACACCCTATGATGTCTAAGCAGAAGGAGCTTTAGGGGCCAATTGCTTGGGAGGGTGAATGGCTATACTATTTGTTCAAAGTTGCTGTTGTGAGTGAGCTTTTACTTTGATCTCATGTTATTTGGGTGGGTGGTTGATGGAGATTATAAAGATGAGGAAGAAGAGGCTAAGCACCCAGTCCACTCTTGGATACCACAGCACTTTCTAGAACCACACTGTGTAGTGACACAGTTACCAGTCGGAGGTGTACAAATGGATGCCCCCAGGTACTGATAGATTTTTAGGTCTTTTACCATAAAGTATTGATTTGTTTTCTCCTACCTGGCCCCAAAACTCTAGAGCCTCCATCTTCACTCAGCCTAGACAAATCCTTTCTGAATCCTTCTTTGCCACCTTCATTTGTTGGGGAACATCTTCTGTTTCTTCAAAAAGACCTGTCTTTCTTCCTCTTTCTTCACCCTTATCTGTGGTTCTTACAGAGATTTTCAAGAGTGAAGAGTTTGTGTTCCCTGGTATCTAGGGCCACAGTATATAAAAAGACAGGGGCAGGGTGGATAAGGGAGGAAAAGGGAAGTGCACAGTAAGGTCCAACAACCAGTCCCCTCTTGACATTCTACCTTTTTGCTCTGGGAACATTGTGGGAGACATTGAAACTCACATGTCCCTTTCTCATAGTTCCCCTTGATTGCACTTGGGAATCAGGTCTCATCCTTAAGTAGGGACATGGAGTCATTAGCAAGACATTGGACTAATTTTTTCACCTCTTCTTACCTTTGTTCCTCTTCCCTAAGACAAGTGGCGTGGCCCCTTCAACATTAATGATGCGAGGATTCCCAACCCCATTCCCTTTGACCCTAGTTTTGCCTGCTTTAAATGTATCTTTCACTCCAGGTGCCAGGGAAAATTGTGATACGGATCATGTTACTCCTTTGGTCACAGTCCCTAAATAGCCCCTATCCTTTACCCATTATTTTTTTCAAGGTTCCCAGAGATGTAGTCCCTGTTCATCTCTCCAACCTCATTCTTCACTGTTCCCATGTCCCACTTTGTGCTTCAGCAAATTGCTAAAGCACCCTGTCCCATGCTGCTTTTTGCTTACGGGGCCTTTTCCCTTGTTGCCTTCTGTACCAGGAAAGCCCATACTCAATCATCAACCTAGACAACTCCTTGCCCAGGGATCTCTTCCTCCAGGAATGCCTCCCTGACTCCATCACTTCAGGCTGAATTTGGGGTTCCTTTCTGTACTTCACTTTGCAGACTGCCTTTATCTTAGCATTTAATTCACTGAATTACAATGTCAGGCTTCTGCATCCATCACTACCCCTGGAAGGCGGGGTTCCTCAGGACAACACAACATCATTAATCTTTGTATCCCCAACAGCTAACACTTAGTCTGTCCCAAAGAAGCCCTTGTTGCACTAGACACTAGAAACAGAAGACAAACATGTATTTGGTGCATAAATAAAGGAGAAAGTATAGATGACAAATGGTTGTATCCTCCACCTCTAATTTCTAATCTCTGGCCCTAAAATAAAATGTTTCTAATGTGTGGGAAACTCTTTCTTAAGATGAATGCTATTCCTCATTTTATGACCCATATGAATCACAATACAGCACCTGTAAGAAATGAAATTGTTTTCCTAGATTCTAATGCAGTTGATGTTGTTAACACACGCAGCATACTCCAGGAAATACCCAGAATTGTGGGCATTTCCTGTGCACTTCTGATAGTCTGCTCAGCAAAACAGATTGGAATGCAAGAGAGTAAGCCACACTTATTAGAATTCAAGGGAATCTTTTACAAACTATCATACTTTAAAGATGAGTCATGACCATTTGCTTAGAATACCTCTCACAGAAGCCAGCAGAGATGATTGCAAACTGCTCACCCCACCAAGGGTCAGAACAAAGATGTTATTCACAGTTAAACAATTTGCCTCTGATATAATCATTTTTATCATTCCAGAGACACTATCTGCTTTGGGGTTTTTGTGGGTTTTCTTTTTTTTGAGATAAAATTGGCATGTAACAGGGACGCCTGGGTGGCTCAGTCTGCCTTCGGCTCGGGTCATGATCTCAGGGTCCTGGGATCGAGCCCCGCATTGGGCTCCCTGCTCAGTGGGGAGCCTGCTTCTCCCTCTCCCTCTGCTTGTGCTCTCTCTGTCAAATAAATAAAATCTTTAAAAAAAAAATTGGCATATAACATTATATTGGTTTCAGGTGTACAACATAATGATTCAATATATTGCACATTCAGAGGCACCTGAGTGGCTCAGTCGGTTAAGCGTCTGCCTTCGGCTCAGGTCATGATCCCAAGTGTTTTGGAATCAAGCCTCACATCAGGCTCCCTGCTCGGTGGGGAGCCTGCTTCTCTCTCTCCCTCTGCCGTTCCCCCTGCCTATGCTCAATCTCTCTTTCTCTCTGTCAAATAAATAAATAAAATCTCTCTCTATATATACATATATGTACATATATATATAGCACATATAATATTTGACATATTATTACCACAATAAGTTTAGTTAACATCTGCCACTACACAGTTACAAAAAGTTTTTTTCTTGTGGAAAACTTTTTTTTTTTAAGATTTTATTTATTTATTTATTTATTTATTTGACAGAGCAGGAACACAAGCAGGGGGAGCTGTAGGCAGAGAGAGAGAAAAGCAGGCTCCCCGCTGAGCAAGGAGCCCAACACAGGGTTCAATCCCAGGACCCTGGGATTGTGACCCGAGCCAAAGGCAGACGCCTAACTGACTGAACCACCCAGGTGTCCTTTCCCCCAATATTTAAAAAGCACCATTGAGGATGACTCAAAATTCTGCTTGTGACCTTTGTAGTATTTTATCTTATGGTACCGAAATGGTTGAAACCTTGATATCTACGTTTTCATTGGACATTTTCACCAATTCTTAACTTCACAGATGAAGGCTATTTTGTCAAGCAACAAATGTCCAGGAAGCATCTGGCCCTGGCCCTGCAGGATGTTGATCACTCCTGGTACACTAAGCGTTAAGAATTTGTTCATGTGGTTTATTATTTGGTAAAAACATTTTCTTTTTCTTCCTTTCTTTTTTCTTAAGGAGTAAACCTACATTCTACTCATCCTGAAATAGCCTATCCAGATATTTGAGATACTCTCAAATTTTCTCACCTCTGAGACATAGTTATCTCACCCTTTTTTTGGGGTCCCAGATAAGGCAGATAATCCACATGAAGTTACTGAGGTTCACCAGACCTCTTGTTCCACATTTGTGTTAGAGTGAGTTTGGACCATTTTATCGCTAAGGTCCAAAGTGCTTCTTAACTTTTTAGATTTGATGATTCTAAATAAAGAGGATAAATGAGTGTCCCAGAGGCCGATGGACAGGGGTTGATCAACATTATTAAATGTTGCATGTAATGAATAACAGAATGTAGGATTCCTAAATTTTGTAATGTTAAGGCTTTTATGCCCAGTGCTTCACTTCAGGAAATAAAAATAACAGAGAGACTCTAGAATCTATCCAGTGCCTATTTCATGTTCATTCCCTGCTTCAATCATCTAGCTGATGGGTTGGCAACATGGAACCAAGAAATCAAACAAGTGTTTCAGAATTTTTACTCCTGGGATTTTCCCAAGACTCAGTGTATCAACCCCTTCTCTTTGGTCTGTTCCTGTCCATGTACCTGGTCACTGTGCTCGGGAACCTGCTCATCATCCTGGCTATCAGCTCTGACTCCCACCTCCACAGCCCCATGTACTTCTTCCTCTCCAACTTGTCCTTTGCTGACATCAGTTTCATCTCCACCACAGTCCCTAAGATGCTGGTGAACATCCAAACACAGAGCAAATCCATCACCTATGCAGGGTGCATCACCCAGATGTATTTTTTTATGGTTTTTGGAGGTATGGACACTTTTCTCCTCACTGTGATGGCCTATGACCGGTTTGTGGCCATCTGTCACCCCTTGCGCTACCCAGTCATCATGAACCCACAGCTCTGTGGCCTCCTGGTTCTCATGTCCTGGTTCATCAGCTTGTCATACTCCCTGATCCAAAGTCTGTTGATATTACGGCTGTCCTTCTGCACCAACCGGGTAATTCCACACTTTTACTGTGAACTTGCCAAGGCCCTCACACTTGCCTGCTCAGACACATTGGTCAATCATATCCTGCTATATATGGTAACTAGCCTTCTTGGCATTGTTCCCTTCTCCGGGATCCTTTTCTCCTATGCCCGAATTGCCTCCTCAATCCTGAGAATCCCATCAGCTAATGGGAAGTATAAGGCATTTTCTACCTGTGCATCTCACCTGTCTGTGGTTTCTTTATTCTATGGGACAGGGCTTGGTGTGTATCTCAGTTCTGAAGCATCTTCCTGGGGGGGGCATGATCACCTCGGTGATGTACACCATGGTCACCCCAATGCTGAACCCCTTCATCTACAGCCTACGGAACAGGGACATCAAGAGGGCTCTACAAAACGTTTTGGGGAGAACACTCTATGTTCAGTGATAGGAATGCTAGTCCTGGGTTTTTGAACTGACAGGAATAGCAGCAATTGGCTGAAGAAATCCTGCCTCTTAATCACATTGAGTTTTGCTTCTCACCAGTCCTTCATAAGTGACTTTGCTCAGAATTGCCTTGCAAGTACTTTTTCTTATGTACTTTAACTTCTTATGTTGACTGCTCTGTTATCCTCAGTTACTACTCTCCACATCCCCTCCTTTTACTTTCCTATTACTGCATCTCAGCTTGGATTTCTAGTGCTGCGGCCACTTTAAGTACCAATTCAGAATAGTTGCATGAGGATTATGAAAGAGTGCATTTTATCAATAACCATTGCTAGCTCCTATTTACTAAGCACCTTTGGTGTGCCAGGCTACCGTAGGTATCTGGAACACAGCAGTGAAGAGGAAAAAAATAGACAAAAATCTTTGCCCTCATAGAGCATAAATCCAGGATCCCAGTTTCTCTGATCACGTTTTATGTCTAAACACAATATATACACTGGTGGATAAATTATTTATTTGGTTATTAGCAAGGTTGAACTTTTCTCCATATGTTTATTGAGTGCATTTCCAAACATCTCTGAGTTTGGGTTTCCAGATTCCTTAAACTTTTCAGTGGGGACCTCCCTGCTGCCCCCAGGGAGGCATTGAATGAATGAATGCTCCCATTCCTCTTCTCCATTTCCTTGAATTTTCCCATTCCTGAGCTCAGTGTTGGGTTTGTAATTCAAAGAATATTGCGGACCATTTCAACTACCTTGGAAATGTCTTTAAAATTTTCTCAAATAAATTGTATTAGTAACAAGGTGTCCCACATTGAGTTTCTTGCAATGCAGACTCTTAGACAATGATTAACACGCAGGATGTTTACCAGGCAGTGTTCCTGGAATCAACACTTGGGGAAGGGCAGATGTGTAGTAAGGAATTTGGCCTCACCTAAAGAGACATATGGCCTTTGTCCCAGCTCCCAGTAGGTATCATTTAAACATTTGAAATTTCCCCTAGTGATAGGAGTGATTGATTATTCATGGAGGGCCTCATGGACCACACCTGATAGTTTATGCTCATGAAATGACTCAGGATGGGGGTTGGCCATGCCAAAAAGACCAGCCATGTGATTAAAGGGTTGGAGCTTTGGGCAAAGTGATATCAGCCCAACCTCAGGAGGGAGACTAAAACCTGAGTTCAACCATGCAGGCCATAATTCAACTAGTCATATCTATGTAATGAAGCCTCAATAAAAGTTCTGGACACTGGAGCTCAGGTGAGCTACCTGGCTGGTAACAGTCTTTGAGTAGTGTCACATATATTGTCCCAGGAAAAGGTAATGGGTCTGGATTCCAAGGAAAGAGGACAAGAAGCTTCACATACGGGATGTTCCAGACCTTGCATTATGTGTATCTTCTTTTGGCTGAATCTAATTTGTATTGTTTTGCTGTAATAATACTGCAGTCATAGTACACTGCTTCTTGAGTTCTGTGAGTCATTCTAGTGCATTATCAAGGCAGTCCTCTCAGTTTGAATCATTCTAGCAAATTATCAAATGTGAAAATGTTCCCAAATTTGTATCCAACTGGTCTGATGTGAGAGTGGACCTAGGGACCCCTGAACTTGTGGCTGTTGTCAGAGGTGAGGGCAATCTTATGGTTTGACAAATTCTTTGCAGCAAAGAAAAACATTGGAAAAAGTCAACCCAAGCTGAAGTCCATCAAAGACCTCCAAAAACCAGCAGGGAGCTCTGGAGCTAAGATGATCTCTTAGAGTTGGCTGGAATTAGGGCAAAAGGTACAAACGTTTACACCCCCACATCAAACAGTTATCGGATGTGGGCTGCCCCAGGAAGGAGGCACGACCTTGCTGAGGCAGATCCCTATAGGGGTTGATTGCCGAGGGTTGAGAAACACCCAACATTTGAAGCAACATGTCCCTTATTCCTGACAGGAGATCTTTTTTTTTAATTGTGGAAAAATAACATAAAACTTACCACCTTAATCATTTTTAAGTGTATAGATCAGTGGTATTAAGTACATTCACAACCATCACTACCATACATCTCTAGAACTTTTCCACCTTCCCAAACTGAAACTCTGTCCCATTAAACACTAATCCCATCTTTCCCTCTCCCAGCTTCTGGCTCCCACCATTCTACTCTCTGTCTCTGTGAAATTGACTATTGTAGGCATCTTATATAAGTAGAAGTATACAGTATTTGTCCCTTTGTGTCTGGTTATGTAATATGATTGAGGAGAAATTAGATGGAATAGGAAAAACAATCATCAGGAAAATTGGGATCACCTCTGCTCTGGTGGTTCCTCTCCCATCTACTCCTTGGGAATCATATATCCCAGTTTTCCTAGGGAAGTCTCAGGAAACTTGATAACTGTTTATTCAAACTCAATATTAATAGGGTCCCCTTTCAGTTTCAAAAGGAAATTAAATATCCTACTCGCTCAAAAATCTGATCAAGATGGGGCGTCGGGGTGGCTCAGTGGGTTGAGCATCTGACTCTTGATCTCAGCTCTGGTCTTGAGCTTAGAGTCATGGGTTCAAACCCTGTGTTGGGCTCTGCGCTGGTTGTGGAGCCTACTTAAAAATATATACATATATCTGACCAAGCTCATTAAGGCACAAAAATGTATTTGATGTTTTGGTCCTTAATGTAGGATTTAGATCCTCCTAACAAATAGGGGAGGGAATCATAGGAAAATAACAAGAAAGAGAGAGCTGTGATTATTTTGAGAGAGCTGTGATTATTTTGCAATGATAGAAACAAGACTGCTCATGACCAAGAGTCTTAGGCAATGCATAAAGAAAGTGAGAGCGGTATACAGATATATGCATAATCCTGCAGGGACTATGATTTAAGTGGGGAGTCCAAAATAATCTCCCAATTCCATTAGAGCTATGCTAACAGGAATAATCGTGTAAGCAAAAAGCAGAGATCCATATAGGTACATATAGGTACATAGACATAGGTACATATAGGTACATGGTATACCATGTGGCTGCAGATTCAGAATTTCTTGTGCATATTTGATTTGCTGCATTTTCCAGTTCTATGAACCAAAAGGGATAAGACAGATGCTGAGATTAGGCTGTTCTGCTGATCATCCCCCACAGTGCCCTCTTGATGTCCCTGTTCCTCAGGCTGTAGATGAAGGGATTCAGCATGGGGGTGACCACAGTGTACACCACTGAGGCCACTGCACCCTTCCTGGGGGAGGGGGAGATGGAGGAACTGAGGTACTCTCCAAGACCTGTTCCGTAAAACAAGCAAACAACCAACAGGTGAGAGCCACAGGTAGAAAAGGCTTTGTACTTCCCACCTGTGGATGGGACTCTCAGAATGGAGGAAACAATTCTGGTATAAGAGCAAAGGATCCCTGAGAATGGAACACCACCAAAAATGGCACCAATAAAATACATTAGTATAGTGTTGATGGAGGTATCAGAGCAGGCAAGGTGGAGAAGTTGAGGTGCATCACAAAAGAAATGATGAATTTCCACATTTGTGCAGAAGGTAAGTTGTGACACCATCAAACAGTGAATCTGAGATTCCAAAAGGCTGCTAAAAAATGACACCAGGACCAACAAGCCACAGAGGCATGGGTTCATGATGACTGGGTAGTTCAGGGGGTGACAAATGGCCACAAACCGGTCATAGGCCATCACAGCCAGGAGTAGATTGTCCAAACACCCAAATAGGAAAAAAAAGGACATCTGAGTTAGGCAGCCTGCATAGGTGATAGATTTGCTATGTGTTTGAATGTTCACCAGCATCTTGGGGATTGTAGTGGTGCTGAAACCAATATCAGCCAAGGACAGGTTGGAGAGGAAGAAGTACATGGGGATGTGGAGGTGGTAGTTAGAACTGACAGCCAGGATGATGAGCAGGTTCCCGAGCACAGTGACCAGATATATGGACAGAAACAGCCCAAAAAGAAGGGGCTGCAGTTCTGGATCATCTGAGAGGCCCAGGAGGAGGAACTCTGAGACAGCCGTTAGATTCTGTGGTTCCATGCAGGTGGGACATCTCTTGAAAAAGAAAAGAACATTGAATAAACAAAACAAGTGTAGAGACACCCAGCTAAGTGTGCATATTTTGATTCAAGCAATTCACAAGTAAAGTAGTCACACTTATGGAGCATACATCCCATTACCTTCAGCAACATTCCTCAATTGTAAACTCTTCTTGGAACTCTTTCCTTATTGGTGTCTGGGCTATTCACCTGTTTCTATATATGCCCACTATGAAGACATTGAGCCAAAGAATGTTAGAGAAACATATAAATATATAAACATGGAAATACTTAGTTATACTTGCTTCAGAACTCATATTTGTTGCCAGTAAAAATTGAAGAGTTTTCTTGCTTTCTCTGCATGATCCCATTCCCCTACACTTCAGTTGTCCAAAGGCAAACACTGTCATGAATGTGGTAGATATATTTTCCTTTCAATGTTTCCATAATATTAGTATTGATTTATGTATTCATAAATAGGTTTTTTAAAAGTTTACTTAATACTATAATAATGCACATGTTGTTTCCTGAGTTCTCACTTACCACAGTAATGTATTTTAAGTGTCTGTGAAGTATACACATCTATTTCAAGCACTTCAAATGAGGCATAGTATTACCTGAAAGATAAACTTTATTTTATTTTTAATTTCTTTTTTTATTATTATGTTCAGTTAGTCAACATATAGCACATCATTAGTTTTTGATGTAGTGTTCAATGATTCATTAGTTGCATATAACACCCAGTGCTCATCACAACACGTGCCCTCCTTGATACCCATCACCAGGCTACCCCATCTCCCCACCCCCCTCCCTTCTGAAACCTTCAGTTTGTTTCCCAGAGTCCAAAGTCTCTCATGGTTTACCTCCCTCTCTGATTTCGTCCCATTCAATTTTCCCTCCCTTTCTCTGTTGTCCTCAGCACTATTTCTTATGTTCTTATTACAATATTCCCTTTTTGTTTTTTAAAGATTTTATTTATTTATTTCAAGAGACACAGAGAGAGAGAGAGAGAGTGCAAGCAGGAGGAGGGGCAGAGGTAAAGGGAGAAAGAGAATCTTAAGCAGGCTTCACACTGAGCGCAGAGCCCGATGTGGGGCCCCATCTCAGGACCCTGAGATCATGACCTGAGCCGAAATCAAGAGTTGGACACTTAACCGACCGAGCCATTCAGGCACCCTTATTTCAATATTCCTAATAAAATTCTTGTGCCCACCTCCATATTACACAAATGAGAATTTCTATAATATATCAGCATAAAAGATGATAGAATTGTAAAAATCAATATATGTACAATTTTACTATTAATTATCTACATTTATTTTCCTAATAGAAAGTGAGGACAAAATCAACTTCATGCTTTTATTGTCAAGGTATAGAATCAGAAAGATCCCTGGAGTCTGTGTTGCAATGGTCTTTCCATGATAGATCCACATGAAAATTCCTATCTTGTATAAGGAATAATATTTTCATATCACAGATTTCCAAAATAGGTTGCAAAATGCATTACTATTCATAGAAAATCCTATGATCTATAATATTCATGTAGTAAAGGCCCCTGTAAACCACTTACCCCATTTCTTAATTCACAGATGAACTCACAAAATCCCAAGAGAAGGAATTGGTGGTCCTGTTTCTGTTTACTCATCTGGAACTAAAACATGTTTGAAAAGAAAGCAATCATTCCACACTGGTGGAGTGCACAGAGCCCTGGGATGGGAATCAGACTAAAGTATATGTCAACATCTCAACCTCTCTGTCCTGGTATCCCCTATCTAGAAATGGGGAGAACAGCATCCATTTCAAGATACATGTGGCACCTAAAAGAGATTTGCATCCAATAAATATTCAGTCATGGTTTGTAAATCAGAATTTGCATTATTATTGGGGTGGTGGGTTTATTGATGAAACCCAATCCTAAGAAAGGTTTAATGACTTTTACTGTATTATATGTCAGAGAGGTAGAAGCCTATCATGTCCCAGGAAATTCACTGAAGAATGGGTAGAAATTGGGGTGCCTGGGTGACTCCATTTGTTAAGCATCCAACTCTTGATTTCGGCTCAGGTTCTGATCTCAGTGTTGTGGGATCAAGTCTGCCCCCAACCACCTCTCCCTCTCTAAAAAGAAAAAGAGGGGTGCCTGGGTGGCTCAGTTGTTAAGCATCTGCCTTCGGGTCAGGTCATGATCCCAGGGTCCTGGGATCGAGCCCCGCATCGGGCTCCTTGCTCTGCAGGAAGCCTGCTTCTCCCTCTCCCACTCCCCCTGCTTGTGTTCCTTCTCTCGCTGTGTCTCTCGCTGTCAAATAAATAAATAAAATCTTTAAAAAAAAAAAAAGAAAAGAAAAAGAAAAAGAATGGGTGGAAATCCTAAAATATGTCTCAGTTCATGCAATAAGATTTATCTCCCTTTCTCTTTTTCTCTCTTTTAATTTTCATCTTTATGAAAATCTCTAGTAATTTTTAAACATAGATTCTATTAAGTGGAAAATGATAGGTCTCTTAGAAAATCTGTGGCATAGATACACACAAGCACTGTTTTATTTTTCATCTAGATCTATGAAATGTCATTGGAAGGAAGAGAAGCACCCAGTGCATGAAAGCCACGTTAGACATGTCTATGCCCTGTTTCTGAGAACCAAAGAAGGGTCTATTCAATATTTAACAGAGATCGCTGTTTTCCTTGCAGCCTACTCTGTGCCAAGCAAAGTAAAAGCTCTGGGAAATCAGAAATGAATGTGATTCAGTTGTTTCCCTCCAAACACTCAGTACCTGCATAAGGACAAAAAAAAAAAATGTTCTCTCAGGATATAGGAAAAACTGAATCTTCTGATCACAGGATATTTTAGTTGGATAGATGGTGCTTAGCCTTGATAATGACAACAACAACAACGACAACAATAATAATACCTAAAATTTACCTTGTCCTTACTATAAGCATCTATCACATATTTAGTCACATGTTCAGTGCTCATCTTAATTCTTTTTTTTTTAAAGATTTTATTTACTTATTTGAGAAAGAAAGAGCGAGAGAGGGACCACAAGCAGGGGGAGTGGGAGAGGGAGAAGCAGACTCTCCGCAGAGCAGGGAGCCCGATGCAGGGCTCGATCCCAGGACCCTGGGATCATGACCTGAGCCGAAGGCAGACGCTTAACGACTGAGCCACCCAGGCACCCGCTCATCTTAAGTCTTACTCAGTGCAGTTGTATAAACTGGCTCAAAGACATTAAGAACTTGCCCAGTGTCATACAGATGAAAAGTAGAGCAGATAAGATTCAAAATTAAATCGTGGGTCTCTGAAGCCCATGCACTGAACTTGTTTGCTCTGTTTCCCTGCACTTCAGAGAATTTAAGCAGAAGTCCAGAGGTCTTTTCCAAAATTGCTAAGATAATCTTTGAACAGTTTCTTATTTCCTAACTAAGAATGGAATCTAACATCCTGACTCTGTATCTCCCTTAGAGATCAAAAGGGCTTAAAATATAAGAATGGGGTAGGAAGTGGAATATGAAGCAAAGTCTGAGAGCAGGGGCAAGAAAGATAGCTGCCCTGAATTGTCACGAGCTGACTCTTTATGGTCTCCACCTTCATCTCAGCCATCTTTTTCAGAGTTAAGGATAGGAGCACAATATTTTTTTCACCTCCTGATTTTATTTATTTATTTTTTCGTCAACCCACCTTTTTAAAAAACTGCTCTCTGGTGTCTTCTAGCATGAACCCCCTAAAGGGAAGAGCACAGTGAGTGGAGGTCTCTGCCTGGAGTAACAGGGTGAATTGGGTAGGCAGGAGAGAATACTGTCTAGGTACCCTGTGAATAGTCTCACTGTCTGCATTCAAACCTGAATTCATCCCCTATCTATCCCAGGACCTGGTAAAACTTAAAAAGCTTCTGCACAGCCAAGGAAGCAATCAACAAAACTAGAAGGCAAGCTACAGAATGGGAGATTTACAAATGACATATCTGATAAAGAGTTAGTATCGAAAACATATATAAAGAACTTATAAAACTCAACACCCAAAAAACCAATAATCCAATTAAAATATGAGCAGAAGACATGAATAGACATTTTTTCAAAGAAGACATATGGATGGCCAGCAGACACATGAAAAGATGCTCAACATCACTCATTATCAGGGAAATGCAAATCAAAACTACAATGAGATATCACTTCACACTTGTCAGAATGGCTAAAATCAGCAACACAAGAAACAGGAGTTGGTGAGGATGTGGAGAAAAAGGAATGCTCATGCTCTGTTGGTGGGAATGCAAACTGGTGCAGCCACTCTGGAAAACAGTATAGAGGTTCCTCAAAAAGTTAAAAATAGAACTACCCAGGGCGCCTGGGTGGCTTAGTTGCTAAGCGTCTGCCTTCAGCTCAGGTCATGATCCTGGGGTCCTGGGATTGAGCCCCGCATCAAGTTCCCAGGGGGAGCCTGCATCTCCCTCTCCCACTCCCCCTGCTTGTGTTCCCTTTCTCTCTGTGCCTCTCTATGTCAAATAAATAAATAAAATTAAAAAAAAAAAAAATAGAACTACCCTATGATCCAGTAACTGCACTACTAGGCATTTACCCAAAGGATACAAAAACACTGATTCAAAGGGATACATGCACCCTGATGTTTACAGCAGCATTATCAATAATAGCCAAACAATGGAAACTGCCCAAGTGTCCATCAACTCATGCATGGAATGAGATCCTGCCATTTGCAATGACATGTATGGAGCTAAAGAGTATTATGCTAAGCAAAATAAGTCAGTCAGAAAAAGACAAATACCATATGATTTCACTCATATGTGGAATTTAAGAAACAAAACAAACTAGCAAAGGGGAAAAAAGAGAGAGAAAGAGGAAAACCAGGAAACAGACTCAACTATAGAAAACAAACTGATGATTACCAGAGGAGAGGTGTGTGGGAGGATGGGTGAAATAGGTGATGGGGATTAAGGAGGGCACTTGTCCTGATGAGCATTGGGTAATGTATGGAAGTGTTGATTCACTATATTGTACAACTGAAACTAATAGTACACTGTATGTTAACTAACTGGAATTTAAATAAAAACTTTTTTAAAAAGGTGGGTTGACAAAAAAATAAATAAATAAAATCAGGAGGTGAAAAAAATATTGTGCTCCTATCCTTAACTCTGAAATGATGATAACGGATGTTGCTGTCTTTCAGGGGGTGGTAATACAGATAAAAGGTAGCAAGCTATGTAGAAAATTTATCTCAGTCTCTCGCACTTGGAGTCCCAAGGTAAAAGTTTGTAACATTGTGGTTACTGATATCTTTCCATCATCACCATCATCATCACCTACATGATCATTTGGAAGACTTAGGGGGCAGTTAAGAAGGACCTATTTCCTGCTCTGATGGGGAAGATGCCCAAGGGAGATAGAACTAGCATGAGACAAAAATAGAAATCTAAGTAAGAGTTCTAGGATCCCCACCAGAACCAACAACACTAGGTCTTTATAGGGCTTTGAGTTGAATCTTTGCATTTTGGTCCCTTTCTGTCTGGCTATCCCAACTGTCCCAGTGGTCTTGATGGGGAGGAAACAATGCTCTCCCAGTCCCTCCTGCATTCGGTCCCTCCCACTGTACTTGCTGCTGCTGGAGCAGGGCTGAGGAATGCAGATCTGGCTGCCTCTCCACCACCCGGAGCTGGATGAGGATAGAGGCTTTGTTTCCAGGACTGGCAGGAAGACATGCAGGTATGGGTGTCCCGGAGCAGACAACTCTGGGAGAAGGAAACACAGGTATGGAGCCCACTGAACTGGGACTGGCAACTAAAAGGCTGGGAACTACAGGCTAATTGTTTACAGTTGTTTGACCTTGAGGGCTCAAAGCCCATGGTACATAATTAGCCAAATTGGTCCATGCTCTCCCAATCTTTAAGGACTTGCTTTATTAATTGAAGAAGAAAAGGAGAAAAGTGAATATACTGCGTGGGGGGTGGTATCTAGACCCCTCTTCTTCTCAGGAAGAAGCTGACTTCTACTCCTCATTTCTGACTTCCAAGTTATTTATCTCATCGTAAAATTCAGACACATTTCAACTACAGAAAGCAACATATGACTTTTACATCTGTAGAGCCATTGACTTAATCATGTAATTTAGGGAGAATTAGGTCTTCTATACCAAGAATCTTACAGAATTTCTATTTTCTCCGTTAAAGTTTATGTCTCTAAGGGGAACTTTCTATTTTTTCTTTCTACAGTGTTGGTTTGGGGTTTGGAATTTTATGCATTGGAGATGTATGTTTTTTGCTGTTTTGAAAAACAGCCCAGGTTTTAATTTTTCTGTCCAGTGATGTATGTTATTAGCTTAGACAACTGTTTATTTTTACATATTTATCTGCTGACTTGATCGTTTGCTTAAATACTTCAGAGGTGGGGCGCCTGGGTGGCTCAGTCGTTAAGCATCTAACTCTGGCTCAGGTCATGATCCCAGGGTCCTGGGATCGAGCCCCGCATCGGGCTCCCTGCTCAGCGGGAAGCCTGCTTCTCCCTCTCCCACTCCCCCTGCTTGTGTTCCCTCTCTCACTGTCTCTCTCTCTGTCAAATAAATAAATAAAATCTTTAAAAAAATACTTCAGAGGTTCTCAGAGATCTCTACATTCAAAATGTGGGCGAGGGATGTAGTCTAATCTCAAGGCCTGACTGGAAGACAAACTCAGAGCTTGATTTCTCATTAACTGATATGAATAAAATGTCGTCTTCACCCAATTAAATTGGGTATGTAAGAAATTGTGCTAATTATGTGTGTGTGCATAAATGGCAGAGGAAAACTTTAGAAAGCCCAAATGACCAAATGACAGGAGTATAGTGAAGGATTGGAGAAGGAGTTGTGAGTGTTGATATGTTTTAGAATGCTCAAACAGGCAGAAAGTCTAGTATTAAACTGAAGTCACTGTAGTAGGAAGAGCCAATCCAATACTCGGTTCATTGTCAGTGAAGTTGGCAGGCCATTTGGCTTAACGTAAAGGCAGAGCAAATTAAACTAGTTATTAGATAGCTTTTCTTTTATTTTTTTTTCAAACATTTTATTTATTTATTTGACAGAGAGAGGGCACAAGCAGGGGTTGTGAGCAGCAAGCAGAGGGAGAAGCAGGCTCCCTGAGGAGCAGGGAGCCCAATGCTGGGCTTGATCCCAGGACCCTGGGATCATGACCTGAGCTAAAGGCAGATGCTTAACCGACTGAGCCACCCAGGCGCCCCTAGACAGCTTTTCAAAAAGCCCAGATTGCTACCTGAGAAACTATGTGTAGCATCTGTAAAGGAAAGAATGATATGTACATGGGATCCTGGGTGTGTAGCAGAAGACAGGACCCAAAGACAGATTGATCATGATAGAAGAGAAGGAAGCATGCTGACAAAGTGGGATCCTAACGAGGTGGTTGCTAGTGAAAGGAAAGATCTCCCCTTTGCTGAGGACATGGTCCTTTGCTATCCTTAAGTAATGAAAATGAAGATAGAGTTAAATGTATCCATAATGACTCTGGTGACTTAATAAGCTATTGGCACAATTAGAACTGGAAATATCACCACTACTTGAAACCTCAACTGTATGCCCTTGAACAAGATTTCTCATTACAGTCACCTTTTTATCCTGAGCTCACTTTGCAATCTCCCGCATGTCACAATGTAGCTTTAATCCCTATATTATGATTGATCAGTCAGAGTTCAATCAATAAAAGAGAAACCACACTAGTTATTTTAATGAAGGTAATTTTAGTATAGGTATGATTAAATACTTCTATGAAAGGCACAAAAGGAAAAATGTGGTAACAGAGCCATAGCTGTAGAATATAGTGACGACACCATGGGGATGGTATGGGGAAGATGGATGGTAAGAGGTATGGGGAAAAGATTGGGCATTAGTGCATGTGATCTTTATTACCATTATTAGAAGAACTTAAAGAGAAGCCAGAAGGAAAATCAGAGCAGTGATTTAAAGATTCTCAGCCCCTACCACAGCATCACAATTTAAAGTATAGAAGGGTAAGTTTAGAGCAGAAAACAATAGCTTAATATCCAGCACAGTGAACCAGCTGTAGAGTGTGGCGGGAGGAGATACATAAAAAATATTACCAAGAATATGAGGGGAAAGATCACATTGGCTATTGCTATGGAAAACTCTTTCCTATCTCCTCCTTTCTGATTTCTGATCACTTTGCGATGTTCAGGGTTTGACCATGAACAATGAAGGACCCATACAAGAAAGTCATCTTTGAATGAAAGGTCTGACAAAATTCAATAGTCCTCCACCTTAGCTGCACATTAGACCAATCTGGGGTCTGTTAAAAAACTGTTCATGTTCTTTTTACTCTCCAGTCCAATTGAATCTTAATCGGTGGTGGTGGGACTCAGGCATGAGGATTTTTAAAGCATATCAGATGCTTCAAACATGAAGCCAAGATTGAGGACCAGTGACATACATTCTTTTAAACAACCTGCATCAATAGATTTGATCAAAGCCAAAGTATTATGGGAAATAGATGTGACAGTAAAAATGGGTGAGAATATATTTTATTTTTTTTATTTAAATTCAATTAATTAACATATAATGTATTATTGGTTTCACAGATAGAGGTCAGTGAGTCATCAGTCTTGTATAATACCCAGTGCTCATTACATCACATGCCCTCCTTAATGTCCATCACCCAGTTACTCCATCCTCCTAACCCCTCACCTTCAGCAACCCTCAGTTTGTTTCCTATGATTAAGAGTCTCTTATAGTTTGTCTCCCTCTCTGGTTTCATCTTGTTTTATCTTTTCCTCTCTTCTCCTATGATCTTCTGTTTTGTTTCTTAAATTCCTCATATCAGTGAGATCATATGGTAATTGTCTTTCTCTGATTGACTTATTTCACTTAGCATAATTCCCTTCAGGGCATAATACCCTCTAGTTCCACCCACACTGTTGCAAATGGCAAGATTTCATTTTTTTGATGGCTGAGTAGTATTCCAGAGAATATAATTTAAAAGAGAGTTTGAATTTCTACAGGATGCCTGAGTCATAGGTGACAAATACAGAAGATTCCATAGGTACAATAAGATACAATTGTGCAGTGATTTTGACATACATGGGGTCCCAGAATACTCCCTTAATTCCATCAAAGATGTGCCAAGATAAAAAATATTTAGATATTTCAAAACAAGAGGAATGGAAACCATGAGCTACAAAATTATATGACCAAAGGGGCATGCTTGCTCATACCATATATTTGGTTTTGCAATCATTTCTAACCAACAGACAAAAAAAAAAAAAAAAAAAAAAAAGATCCAAGACTAGGCTCTTCTGTTGAGGAGCCTCAGCAAAGCCCTCTTGATGTCCCTGTTCCTCAGGCTGTAGATGAAGGGATTCAGCATGGGAACAACCACAGCATACATCACTGAGTCCACTGCACCCTTCCTGGGAGAACGTGAGACAGCTGAACTGAGGTACACCCCAAGACCCGTTCCATAAAATAAACAAACAACTGACAGGTGGGAGCCACAGGTGGAGAAGGCTTTGTACTTCCCACCTGTGGATGGGACTCTCAGAATGGAGGAAACAATTCGTGTATAAGAGAAAAGGATCCCTGAGACTGGAATACCACCAAAGATGGCACCAAGAAAATACATGACTATTTTATTGGTGGAAGTATCATTACAGGAAAGTTTGAGGAGCTGAGGAGGGTCGCAGAAGAAATGTGGAATTTCCACATTTACGCAAAAGGTAAGTTGTGACATCATGAGGCAGTGTAGCTGAGAGTCCAGAAGGCTGATCGAAAAAGACACCAGGATGAGCAGGCTACAGAGGCGGGGGTTCATGATGACTCGGTAGTACAGAGGATAACAAACAGCTACAAACCGATCATAGGCCATCACAGTTAAGAGTACACTGTCCAAACAGCCAAAAAGATTAAAAAAAGACAACTGAGTCAGGCAGCCCACACGGGAGATGACTCTGTTATGAGTTTTAATGTCCAAAATCACCTTTGGGACCGTGGTACAAGTGAAACCGATGTCAGCCAGGGACAGGATGGAAAGGAACAAGTACATGGGGGTATGAAGGCGGGAGTCAGAGCTGACAGCTAGGATGATCAGTAGATTCCCCAGCATGGTGACTAGATACATGGACAGGAACAGGCTGAAGATTACAGGCTGCAGTTCTGGATCATCTGAGAAGCCCAGGAGGAGGAATTCCAAGACACCTGTTAGATTCTGGGGTTCCACATAGCAGAGACAGCTTTAGGGAAATAAATGAGAATTTATTTAAAAAAAAAATAGATTATTTATTTATTTATTCGAGAGAGACAGAAAGAAAGCATGAGAAGGGAAAGAGTCAGAAAGAGAAGCAGACTTCCTGCTGAGAAGGGAGCCCAATGCAGGACTCGATCCCAGAACTCCAGGATCATGACTTGAGCCGAAGGCGGTCGCTTAACCAACTAAGCCATTCAGGCACCCAAAGTGAGAGTTTAAATAAAGGAAACAAGTATACAGGTATCCATCAGTTTGTCTATATTTTGGATTCAAGCAATTCATAAAGTATTCACATTTGAGGAAAATCTAGCAAAATTTCTCAGTTGCGGCAACACATTCTTCCTAGAACTCTTTTCTCATTGTCTTTTGCTCCATTCACTTTCTTTGTGCATCCTGTCTCTAACAGCCTGGTTTCTTTTTTTTTTTTCTTTTTTTTTAAAGATTTTATTTATTTATTTGACAGAGAGATACACAGCGAGAGAGGGAACACAAGCAGGAGGAGTGGGGGAGGGAGAAGCAGGCTTCCCGCCGAGCAGGGAGCCCGACGCGGGGCTCGATCCCAGGACCCTGGGACCATGACCCGAGCCAAAGGCAGATGCCCAACAACTGAGCCACTCAGGCGCCCCTAACAGCCTGGTTTCTATGTGCATCCACTTTGGAAAGACTAGGCTAAAGAAATTAGAAGGGCAAGGATACTTAGAGATTTAAAAATCCATAAACACGCTAACATATCAGTCCCCTCCTTTAAAGGAAACAAAAGGAATAAGAAATATCTTTTGCCCTTAAAAAAATTGTTCTAATTAAAGGACACTATTAAGCAGTCAAAAGTATTTTATTTTGTCTAAATGCAGAGAAATTAATTATCTTGATTTGAACTATTTACAAACACCCTGTAAGATCTATGTAATAAAGTGTCTGACCCATGTTTTTGTGTGTGATATTTGATTGCTAACAGAGTTTAAGGCATACTGCTCTCTTAACCCCATCTGCCTGACATCTGGGCTAGCTGATAAGAAAGCCGGGGTCCTCCAGTTATAAAACAAGTATGTTGTGGGGATGTGATGTACAGCATGGTAACTATAGTTAATAATACTGTGTTTCATATTTGAAAGTTGCTAAGAGTAGATCTTAAAAGTTCTCATGACAAGAAAAAAAATCTTGCAACTATGTATGGTGATGGATGTTAACTAGATTTGTGGTGATCATTTTGCAATATATAAATTTTGAGTCATTATACTGTACACCTGAAACTAATATAATTATATGTCAATTCTATCTCAATTAAAAAAAAAAAAGCAAGCAAGCAAACAAGCCTGGGTTCTTCCTCCTTTGGTGACAGTGAGACATTCAAACCTCACAAGCATTTCAGACCAGTGTAGAAGGACTGCAATGCTCTCTCTAGACAGGGAGGTCTTCATATTAGGAATAAAACTTTTTATACCCACCTGTATACTTGTTTCCTTTATTTAAACTCTCACTTTGGGTGCCTGAATGGCTTAGTTGGTTAAGCGACCGCCTTCGGCATTATCAGCCTCGACATCCAAGCCAAATTTTGAATAGGAGTCCATCCTATTTCTGCAGAGTGTCCTATCTGAGTGAGTGGGGCATGAGACAATGACCACCACCATATAAGGTCTTTCTTCTCTTGCTCTGGCTTGCTCACTGGCTATGCTGCCTTATGGCAAGCATGAAGCATGCACTCTGGACTGGATTGCACTGTGATGCATTTCTTAAGCCCTTCCAATCCTTTCTTATAGATCTAAATGACGTAATTTGGAAGTTTCAATAATTACTTGGCTGTTAGAGACAGGACAATGGTATTAGGTCTTTTCTTAATGTGGCCCTGGGTCTCGTGTCTTGGCCCAGACCTATCCATATGTCTTCGAATGAAGCTGTGACTGACGCTAGGGCCAAGGAAAGGCTCTTACCCTGATTGGTTGTGTGTTTCAACCAGGCATTGTCCTTTAAGGATGTTGAGGGGAAAGAGTATACCCTGTGCAAGATCTAGGTCCATTGGGTGGTTGCTCATGAAAAAATGTCATTGGAGGGGAGAGAGAGGGAGAAGAGGAGTAAGAAGGAGAGGAAGGGAAGGAGAAGGAGAAGAAAAGCAGTCATTGTTTGTCATGCTCAGGTCTGCACTCCTAAAAACAGGCTGGGACCTTTCAATACCTCTGCTGCTCCTATTGCCCACACCTTTGTTGCAACAAAGATCCAGATCCTCAGGGTTATAGGGAGAAACATCCACAGCACCCCTGTATTACAGTAAAGGGATTAATTCAAACCTGATTTAAGCACAGGGTATATAAACCCTATGAAACAATCATCATCTTGGAGGAGGTCCCTCACCCTGAAGATCTGGCTTGAGGCTGTCTGGAGTAAGAAATTTACAAATATGAGCAGGATAGAGAGGACCCCCCTTGAAATATATCCAGTGATAAAAAACAAAGAAATAAAAAAAGGGAAAAAAAAATTAAGAGAAAGAAAGACACTTACATATGGGGTTAAGAAACAAAAAACTGAAATAGAGGTATACAATTTGACCCAATTGGAAGTCTGAAATATATTAGAAGAATTTATAGAACAAAAAATAGGTGCTTTTACATCTCTTCAACATCGGTTCTGAATTAACTTTAATATCTGCTGAAATGCACCAATTGGCAAACCTCCATGTTCTCAATCACTACTGGGACTCGAATTACAGTAATAGCTGGGGATCCCACTAAATTTAAACAAGGTGCCCTCTAGAATCGTAGGGAGGTTCTTGAACAGAAGAACAGAGAACAAACATGTTCCACCTTCACCACTGAAACTATTACCTTGCCCTCAAAGACCCCACAGTGGGCATGGACATGCCGACCTAATGAGTAATAAATTAAAATTGAATTAAGTCTTTGGCACTGTATAGGAAAAACCCACCCAGTTTTTCACCTCCTGAGTTTCTCCTTTACTTTTACACAGAATACTTCACTTCTGAAACTTCTGGTCAGCAAATGTGTGGGGTTCCCCTAACCACCACACTAAGCAATTGTCTACATCAGCTGAATGTCCTACAATTTAACTCAATTCTGACACTATCCGCCTGGAGCATCAAATCCCACAGGATAGCTCACAAGACTGCTCCCACCCCACTTCAGATGCCAATCACAAGTAGTAGGTTCCTCATGTTCTAGCCAACGTCTATGCAATTTGGCTACAAAACTGAGGGTTCCCATGGCCCCTTCTTCAGGGTTTGATGAATTTGATTTGTCACCCTGGAAGAGTGCTTGGAGGGAAACCACTGAATCTCTTTCATCAGTCATACAAGACATCCCTGGAAGAAATGAAAGCTCAGGCAAGAAAGCCCCCAGTGTATGGAGGCCATATTGACTACATTGGGTTCCTGTGAACTAACAAAGGGTAATCAATGTGTTATATATATAGATAGATAGAGATGATATAGATATGCATATATATATGCAAAGTTTCAGCTCAGAATATATAATATATAATTAATATATATAAACAGATGTATATTAGCTGCTTACACTGTGCCAACCACAGTGTAGGTACTGAGGAATCAGAAATGAATGAGGCTCGGGTGCCTGGGTGGCTCAGTTGGTTAAGCGACTGCCTTCAGCTCAGGTCATGATCCTGGAGTCCCGGGATCGAGTCCCACATCGGGCTCCCTGCTCAGCAGGAAGTCTGCTTCTCCCTCTGACCCTCCCCCTCTCATGCTCTCTCTCTGTCTCATTCTTTCTCTCTCAAATAAATAAATAAAATCTTTAAAAAAAAAAAAAAGGAAATGAATGAGGCTCAGTTGTTTCCCTGCTGGTATTCTGCCTGGAGTGACCTAGAAAGAGAAAGGGAAGGTAGGTTGCATCATTGGTTGCTTTTTGGGGGTTTTTGTTTTAATATTTTATTTAAATGAATAAAATATTTTTTATTTAAAATAAAAAATTTTAGGCGTACCTGGGTGGCTCAATCAGTTAAGCATCTGCCTTCGGCTCAGGTCATGATCCCAGGGGCTCCCTGCTTGTGGGGAGTCTGCTTCTCCCTCTCCCCACCTGATTCATGGTCTCTCTCACTCTCTCTCACTCAGTCTCTCTCTCAAATAAATAAAAATCTTTAAAAAAATAAAAATAAAAAATTTTACTATACCAAATTTTACTACACTACCCCCAAAATATTATAATTCACTAATACACAAAATTGAGATATTTTATATTCTTTTCTGTACAACTTCAAAATATCTGGTAGTTTATACTGACAGAACATCTCAGTTTGGACCTCCCACGTTTCAAGGGCTCATTAGCCCCATGAAACTAAATTGTATGGAAAGATATTCCCCGCACACTATGCCTTGTGAATAGGGTCTTGCTACTCAAATCCAAACCTGACTTCATCCCCTTTTTACCCCAGGACTTGGTAAAAATTAAGTAAGAATGCTGTGCTCTTTTCCTCAACTGTGCACCTCTATCTTGGGGGTGATTATGCAAATGAAAATTAAAAAGCTACATAGCACAAAGCTCAGAGCCTGGCACAAGGAAACCCTCAATAAAGTCTTATATTACGGTTTATTCTCCTCATCACCATCATGATCACCATCATCATATTCATGATCATTTTGGAGCGCTTAGGGAACATTTTGAAGAGATCCATCTCCTGCTCTCATGTGAGTGATGCATATGGAAGCTAGAAATGGTGTTGGAGGAGAGCAGAATTCTGAATGAGAGTTCTGATATCCCCAACAGGAAAAAGAACATAAACTTCATGGATCTCTGAGCTGAAACTTTGCATATTGCTGCCCTCCCATCTGGCCAGCCCCAGCTTGTCTAGCTGATGAGGAAGCAGTTCCCGGCAGTCCCTCTTCCATCCACCATCTCCCTCGGCACTCACTGGTCTGTGCTGTACCTCTGCTGGGTCATGACTAGGAGTTCGGATCCACCCCCCTTTCCTGCCCGGTGAATGATGATGGCTGAGGCTTTGTCTTCAGGATTGGCAGGCATACAGAGTCAGGTATGAATCCTGTTATGCAGATGATAACTCCAGGAGGAGAAGATAGTATGCAGCCTAATGGTCCTGGTAGCCAGGAAGGCTGGAGGCACTGGCTAATTATTTATTCCTGTATGACCTTGAGAGCTCAATGCACAGAGCTCATAATTAGCAAAATTGGTCCATGTTACCCCAATCTCTGAGGACTTCCTAATAACAGAAGAAGAAAAGGAGAAAAGTGGATGTATTTAGAAGGGTCCAGGCCCTTTCTCTTCTTAGGAGAAAGCTCATCTGTACACTTTGCTTCTTTTTTTTTTTTTTAATTTTTTTTATTGTTATGTTAATCCCCATACATTACATCATTAGTTTTAGGTATAGTGTTCCATGATTCATTGTTTGTGCATAACACCCAGTGCTCCATGCAGAACGTGCCCTCCCCAATACCCATCACCAGGCTAACCCATCCTCCCACCCCCCTCCCCTCTAGAACCCTCAGTTTGTTTTTCAGAGTCCATCGTCTCTCATGGTTCTTCTCCCCCTCCGATTTCCCCCCCTTCATTCTTCCCCTCCTGCTACATTCTTCTTCTTCTTTTTTTCTTTCTTAACATATATTGCATTATTTGTTTCAGAGGTACAGATCTGAGATTCAACAGTCTTGCACAATTCACAGCACTTACCAGAACACATACCCTCCCCAGTGTCCATCACCCAGTCACCCCATTCCTCCCACCCCACCCCCCACTCCAGCAACCCTCAGTTTGTTTCCTGAGATTAAGAATTCCTCATATCAGTGAGGTCATATGATACATGTCTTTCTCTGTTTGACTTATTTCGCTCAGCATAATACCCTCCAGTTCCATCCACGTCGTTGCAAATGGCAAGATCTCATTCCTTTTGATGGCTGCATAATATTCCGTTGTATATATATACCACATCTCCTTTATCCATTCATCTGTTGATGGACATCTTGGCTCTTTCCACAGTTTGGCTATTGTGGCCATTGCTGCTATAAACATCGGGGTGCACGTACCCTTTCGGGTCCCTACTTTTGTACACTTTGCTTCTGATTTCCAATTTCGAGGATCTTAACACAAAGTACTGAGTCCTTTTTTTTTTTTTTTTCAGTTTAATTTATGACTTTTTGACTTTGACATCTGCAAATCCTTTACGGCAATCATGTAAATTAGGGAGAATTCAGTCTTCTATAACAAGAATCAGAAACTATTTCTATCTTCTGAGTTAAGATTTATGTCTCTAAGAGGAACTTCTTATTTCCCTTTTTAAAGTTTTTTCCCTTATTTAAATGACAGCCCAAGTCCTAGATTTTCTTTCATTGATGTATGTATGTATTTAGAACAATATTAATTGTTATGTGCTTTTTTATAACTTGCTACTTCTCTTAAATAAACAAGAGTATCTAACAAGATTGCAATCAATGTGTCAGCCAGAGCCACAGTGGTCCTCTCAAAGTCTGAGTGGGAGAAGACCTGTTTCCAAGCCCACTCACATAGCTGTTGGAAAGATGGAGTCCCTTGTGGGCGGTTGGCCAGAGGTGTTCTTTAGTTCTCAGCCACATGGGTCTTTCATGGGGAAGCTCACACATGGCAGTTGACTTCCATCAGAATAAGCAGACAGGTGATAGAGAAACAACAGACAGGAGTCTTTTTGCACCCTAATCTCAGAAGTGACATCTCATCAGTTTTACCATGTTGTGTTGGTTGGAAACAAGTCACTAACCCAGGACACACTTAAGGGGATAAGTCTCCACAACGGCATAAATATAAGAGGTGGAGGTCAGTGGGAGCATGAAAATCTTCCCACCGTGCAGGCCTTGCCCTTTACCAGGAAATTGGTCTCTAAAACACCACAAGACTCTAGAGATGTCTCTTTGTTTCCCAACACAGTCCACAATCCATCACACTAAAAGGCTCTCAACAAAATTCCCCTGCGGAAGATCTGACCTGTGGGCAGAAATTGCCTCTGATTTGGTATTTCTGCAGATCCCACCATGTTGCTTTAGGACATGTAGTCAGGAGAAGCTGATGCAGTTTCTCTTCTATCACCAGGGTCTTTCCATTGACAACTCACCAAGCTGTAGCCATTCTATGCTGAAATTCAACAAATGTCCCCTGTGGTTTCTGATTTCTGTACACCGACAAGAATTCATTTGCCCCCAGAATGTATTTTCTTTAGATTACTTTGTGTTCACAAATCCTAATGTTTAAATAAATGTGATTTTGGCCTGTGCGGTTTTTTCTGGTTGCCAAAATAAATTGTATGTAAATGATAGTCCCTTGCAACCTGCCACATCCTACCCATGTGGTTCTCCTGGCTCAGAGGACTCTTGATGAGTAATTCAGAGATTGATCTGTCATTATCTGATGCAAAGAGAGATCAATTAAAGCAAGATAGTGAAGAAGGCAACCCCGGCCTCTGTCCCCCCTACAGAGATCAATAATTAGCTATCCTTGCCAAAAAACAGCTCTGGAAGAGTTCAGAAGTCTACTTAAGAAACTTCAGCAAACAGTGGAACAAAATACCTGAGAATAACCACACAAAAGGGAAGGAAGAACAGCTTCATTCTGCCTGCAGCATTCCATCCCCCCAGTTACACTGCTCAGCACCAAGAGGGAACTCCCCAGCTAGAAGAGTTCCCCTCAGCAGGAAAGGGAGAGTAGGGTGAGTGACCATCTTACCCAGCCTTTCAGTGCACTGTACAAAGGACTTGTTCAGTTATACTGCACCCAGAGAATGGTAAATCTTGCACATATAGACACAGCTAGAAACAAGGAAGGAGTATAAGGACTATCAATATCAGCCACAAGTGTGGTACTAACATAGAAATAGACAAAGAAACAAATGGTACAGAGTCAAGGGCTCATAAATAAATCCCTGCATGTATAGTCAACTAATATTTGACAAGGGAGCCAAAACACTCAGTGGGGAAAAGATACTCTTTTCAAAAAATAGTGTTAGGAAAACTAGATTATCACATGCAGAAGAATAAAATTAGACCCTTATCTTACACCACTCACAAAAATGAACTTGAAATGGGTTAAAGACCTGAAAACATAAAACCCTTAGAAGAAAACATAGGGGAAAAACTCCCTCACATTGTCTGGCAGCAATTTCCTGGATAGAACACTAAAAGTACAAGCAACAAAAGCAAAAATAAAGAAGTGGGACTACATCAAACTAAAAAGCTTCTGCAAAGCAAAAGAAACAACAAAATGAAGAAGCAACCACAGAATGGGAGAATGGGAAGACATATTTGGAAATCATATATCTGATAAGAAGTTAATATCCAAAATATATAAAGAACACACGACTCAATGGCAAAAGAAGAAAAAAGTAAAAATGGGCAGAGGAGCTAAGTAAGCAATTTTCCAGAGTAGACTAACAAATGGCCAACAGGTATATTAAAGGTGTTTGACATCACTCATCATCAGGGAAATGCAAAGCAAAACCACAACGAGATATCAACTCATACCTGTTAAAATGACTATCTTCAAAGACACATAAAACAAATGTTGGCAAGGATGTGAAGAAAAGGGAACCCTTGTGCACTGTTGTGGGAATGTACATTAGTATGAACATGATGGAAAACAGCATGTAGATGTCTCAAAATATTAAAAATAGAACTACCATATGATCCAGCAATCTCATTTCTTGACATATATCCAAAGGAAATGAAAACAGGATGTCAAAGAGTTATCTGTGCTCCCATGTTCATTGCAGCATTATTCACATTATCCAAAATATAAAAATAATCCAAGTGTCCATCAATGGACGAATGGATAAAGAAGATATGACATATATACATACACACACAATGGAATATTATTCAGCTATAAGAAAGAAGCAAATTCTGCCATTTACAACAGAGATGGACATTGAGGGCATTATGCTAAGTGAAATAAGTCAGAGAAAGACAAATACTGCATGATATCTCTTATATTTGGAATCTAAAACAGCCAAACTCAGAAAAAAAGTTAAAAAGTGGTTACCAGGGGTTGGAGGCGGGGGAGTAGGGATACGTTGGTTAAAGGGTACAAACTTCCAGTTATAAGATAAATAAGTTCTAGGGATCTAATGTACAGCATGATGATTGTAGTTAACAATACTGTATTATATATTTAAAGTTGCTAAGAAAGTAGATCTTAAATGTTCTCAAAAAAGAAATGGTAATTGTGTGACATAATGGAAGTGTTAGCTAACTCTATGGTGGTAATCACTTTGCAATATATCAGTGTACTAAATCAACACATTGTACATCTTAAACTTACACAATGTTGCATATCAATTATATTTCAATAAAGTTGGAATAAGAAATCTATCAACCACAGGGTAGATGATGATGATAATGATATCTATATTTAGTTAGTTCTTACCATGTGCATATTGTCTTTTTAATCCTAGAGTGCTTTCAGCTAAATACCATTTAAAATGAAGGATTAGAGGCCACAAAAGTTATAAAAAAATATATCCCAGTGCACTCAGCTAATGCGTTAGAAGAGCTAATGTTGGGGGCGCCTGGATGGCTCAGTGGGTTAAGCGTCTGCCTTCGGTTCAGGTCATGATCCCAGGGTCCTGGGATTGAGCCCCACATCAGGCTCCCTGCTCAGCGGGAAACCTGCTTCTTCCCCTCCCACTCCCCCTGCTTGTGTTCCATCTCTTGCTGTGTCTCTCTTTGTCAAATAAATAAAAATATTTTTTAAAAAAGAGCTGATGTTGCAAATCAAATTTTGGCCTACAAAGCCCATATGTTCAAACTATACACTGGCCTGTTAATAATTGGTTATGACAGTTTGCCCTTGTTGATCTCCTACTACATATAAATCATGTTATATTCAGCACATTCGATGATATCTTCTCAACCAGCCTTTCATTTAAGTGGTCTTGTTGTCATAACTCTGTAGATGAGAAATTTAAATAGAAATATGTTATGTATCATACTCAAAGCCACACAGTTTGTAACATCAGGTTACTTATAAATTACTGGAATGCTTATTTAAATTAACTTCCTTAATGTTATAATAGGATTTACCATTTGATGGGAAACTACCATCTGACTGAACCATGGCACAATTATATATAATTACTGCATGGCCTTGGAAGATAAGCTTTATTGCCCCTAATTTGCTGCTGAGAATTCTGGGGCTCAGAAAGGAACTTTGAGTTGCTAAAATTTTCAAATTTTTGAGCCTATATGTGGGCAGTGGAGTATTTTCCTATCCCACATTTTTTTCTACTATCTCTGTTTCCTATTCTAGTCAAGAATTGTCACACCACATTCGGATGGCTGTGTGAATCTTCCAGTCTTTTCCTATGCACTCTTCCAAATCCAAATCTAAAAACAAACAAACAAAAACCAAAGCACTACCTCTGGGTAGAGTCTACCATTTGACATCAAATGGCAACATTACCTTCCCTCTTAACAAGGTTCTTTGGCTATCACTTAGGTTTAAATAAATGGATATGCAAATATAGAAATGTAGTCATTTTTATTGGGTGGTAACTTCCCGCTAACTGTTTTGGCTTCATCATCTGTCAATTTCATGCCTTTCTCCAATATCAAAGTTCCTTATCAATGTAGTTAGTAGGTGATTTACCTCAGAGATAAAAGGCAGGGTAAATTAAACTAGTTGGACAGGTTTTCAGAGAACCAAAATTACTACCAAAAAACTATGTATGACATTTTTAAAGAAAGATGGATACTCATATTGAAGAACCAAATGGAGCTCAAAGACTGATTTATCAATGACAGAAGACAAGGAAGCATGGTAACCAAGTGAAGTCCTAAACAGGCCATTACTAGAGAAAGAAAAGGGCTCACCTTTGCTGACAACATAAACCTTGGCTGCTGAGGATTTTTTTAAAAATGAAGACAAAGTAGGGGCGCCTGGGTGGCTCAGTTGTTAAGCATCTGCCTTCGGCTCAGGTCATGATCCCAGGGTCCTGGGATAGAGCCCCGTATCAGGCTCCCTGCTCTGCGGGAAGCCTGCTTCTCCCTCTCCCACTCCCCCTGCTTGTGTTCCCCCTCTCGCTGTGTCTCTCTCTGTCAAATAAATAAATAAAATCTTTAAAAAAAAAAATGAAGACAAAGTACAATTTATTTATGATGAAATTTGTGACTTAGTCGGGGCACCTGGGTGGCTCAGTTGGTTAAGCGACGCCTTCGGCTCAGGTCATGATCCTAGAGTCATAGGATGGAGTCCCGCATCAGGCCCCCTGCTCGGAGGGGAGTCTTCTTCTCCCTCTGACCCTCTTCCCTCTTTGCTCTCTCTCTCTCTCATGCTCTCTCTCAAATACATAAGTAAATAATCTTTAAGAAATGAAAAATAAAACCACCTTTATTTTATGAGCTCATTTTGCAATATTCCAACTGCACACAACTCATAACACATCTTTCTCCTCATGTTATAATTTAACATTCAGGGTTCGGTCAAGAAAAAAGATATCAGGGGCACCTGGGTATCTCAGTCAGTTAAACGTCTGACTCTTGTTTTCAGCTCAGGTCATGATCTCAGGGTCATGGGACCGAGCTCCCAATTGGTCTCCATTCTCAGCTTGGAGTCTGCTTAAGATTCTCTCCCTCTGCCCCTCTGTCCATTCACGTTCTCTCTCTCTTAAATAAATAAATAAGTAAATAAATAAATAAATAAATAAATAAATATATAGAAAAAAAGAAATCAAGCTAATTATTTTAATAAAGAGAATTGAGTGTAGTTAGTTGGTTAAATAGCTACCACAGGACAAAGCAAAAAATGGAGCAATGTGGTGACAGATGGAAGCCAATAAATACCAAGGGCTTAGGGGTTTAGAGGGAGTAGTGAACTTTACTTAATTTTAGAGTGTAAAGACAACTAAACTCTCTTGGGTGTTTTTAAAAAATCCTCATACCTAGACACACACCTGTCCAACTAAATCAGAATCTCTGGTGATGAGACCCAGTCGTCATTATTTATAAGACTCCTCAGGAAATTCTAACAAAATCCATGGTTAAGGACCAGTAAATGGCATCCTTAGACATTACCTGAATAAACAGTTTTGAGAGATGCAAAATTTGTATGGAAAATACACAGAAATCATGGAAAAGGATATAAATTTTAAATATATGAAAAGAGAGTTGTAGGGGTACCTAGGTGGCTCAGGTGGTTGAGCATTCAACTCTTGGTTTCCATTCAGGTCATGATCTCAGGATCGTGGGATCGAGCCCTGTGACAAGCTCCAAGCTCAGTGGGGAGTCTGCTTGAGATTCTCTCCCTCTCCTTCTCCCTGTGCCCCTCCTCCACCTCTCCAATAAATAAATAAATCTTAAAGAGAGAGAGAGAGTTCTACATCTCACCTGGATACCGGGGTCATTGAGAAGAACCTCTCATGCATTCATTATGATGTACAAAGCATCCCAGAATACTCCCCCAATCCAATTAAAAACAAATAAAAAAAAGTAATATTCATATATGAAACATGAAGAGGAATGAAAACCATGATATTGAAAAAAATTGTGACCAAGAAAGCAGTATTTGCTGGTCTACGTGTTTGGTTTTGCCAATTTTTTTCAACCCACACTTCAAAAAGGATTGCACACATACTGAGATTAGCCTGTTCTTCTGAGGAACCTCCAAAGGGCACTCTTGATGTCCCTGTTTCTCAGGCTGTAAATGAAGGGGTTCAGCATGGGAGTGACTATGGTATACACAACTGAGGCCACCATATCCTTCCTGGGGGAAGGCGACAATGCTGATCCAAGGTACACTCCAATAGCAGTACCATAAAATAAGCAAACAACTGACAGGTGGGAGCCACAGGTGGAGAAGGCTTTGTACTTCCCACCTGTGGATGGGACTCTCAGAATGGAGGAAACAATTTTATAGTAAGAGAAAAAGATCCCTGAGATGGGGAGAAAGCCAGAGATGGCACCAACAAAATACATGACTATGTTATTGGTGGAGGTGTCAGAACAGGCCAGGTTCAGGAGTTGAGAAGGGTCGCAGAAAAAATTAGAAATTTCCATATCCTTGAAGCAGGTAAGTTGTAACACAATCAAATTGTGCAGCTGGGAGTCCAAAAGGCTAACAAAAAAAGACAACAAAACTAAGAAGCCACAGAGGTGGGGGTTCATGATGACTGAGTAGTGTAGAGGGTGACAGATGGCCACAAACCGGTCATACGCCATCACAGTCAGAAGCATACCATCCATACATCCAAAAAGGATCAAAAAGGACATCTGAGTCAGGCAACCCATATAGGAGATGGCTCTGCTCTGAGTTTGGATGTCCACAATCATCTTGGGGATTGTGGTAGAAGTGAAACCGATGTCAGCCAAGGACAGGTTGGAAAGGAAGAAGTACATGGGGGTGTGGAGGTGGGAGTCAGAGCTGACAGCCAGGACGATGAGCAGGTTCCCGAGCACGGTGACCAGATACATGGACAGAACAGCCCAAAGAGAAGGGGCTGCAGTTCTGGATCATCTGAGAGTCCCGTGAGGAAGAATTCTGAGACCCTTGTTAGATTTTGTAGTTCTATGTAGCTTGGACACCTTCTGAAAAAGAGGGTTGGAAAAATGGAACAAATGGGCATCCAACACTGTGTCCCTACTGTGTATTCAAACAATTCACAAATAAAATATTCACATTTGCGGTCATATACCCTAGTGCCTTCAGCAATATTTCTCAGTGTGACACACCCTATTTCTTAGAACTGATTTCCTCATTGGTTTCTGCATTATTCACCTCTTTCTATACACATTTACCTTAGAGAAACTCTCCTGAAGGAGAACCAAGAATATAGGAGATAACAAATCCACAATCATAGTAAACACAAACTTCTTCTTTAAGAGAAACCATAGAATTATAAATACCCTTCCTCCTTTAAGAAAAAAAAATCATTCTAATTTGAAGAAATTTTGAAGCAGTTAAAAATATTTTATTCAAATGCAATGCTAGATATTCTCTTCATTTAGAATATTTATAAATACTCCATGAAAGGCACGTCTGTGTAATCTGGATTCTAAATTAGAGTTGAATGTTCATAATCAGAAAATATTTTTTGTGTTAGCTATCTTCATGGGTTTATCATTCTTTGATTTTCTTTCTTCTCTCCTTCATGGAAATAAGTGATGACCCAATGTCGGTTGTCTTTTTTTTTTTTTTTAATTTTTTATTGTTGTCTTTTAAAAGTCATTTAGTATATAATTCCTACCCTTGGCTTTGGCGGACTTCAAATTTTGATAAATTTGTTTTAGTTAAGTGCACGTAGTCATACAACATTGATGACTATGAAGATAGTTTCTTCTTTGTTTCTGTGGACTATGGAAAGATCTATCCAGTATTTAACTGAGATTTTTTAAATTTTGATGCCTCCTCTGTGCCAAAAGGTATAGGCTCTGGGGATTCAGAAATAAATGAGACTCAGTTGTTTCCCTCCATATGCTAAAGATGTACTTGTATAAACAAAAGTGAAATGTCCTGTTAGAGCTGTAGGGAAATCATAACTTCAGGTCACCAGATATTTAAGTCCAATGACATGAGAATTAGCTTTATCATTATTAGTAATAAAATTTCTAAAATTTAATTTGAACTTGGGGTACCTGAGTGGCTCAGTCGGTTAAGCATCTGCCTTTGGCTCAGGTCATGATCTCAGGATGGAGCCCCGCTCAGTGAGGAGTTTGCTTCTCCCTCTCCGTCCACCCTCCCCCTGCTTGTGCTCTCTCTCTCTCTCTTTCTCTCAAATAAAAAAATAAAATCTTAAAAATTTTTAATTTGCCCTTACTTTATGCATTCATCACATATTTATTGCATAGAAGGCATCTGTTATTTGTTTAATCCTTATTCAGTTGAGCTGTATCAACTAGGAATCAACTTAGATGACAACCCTAATTCTCAGAGATACCAAGAACTTGCCCCATAGCACACTAATAAGGGGAGCAGACAGGGTTCAAAATTAAATTGTCATTCTCTGAACGTCCTTGTTTCCAGAATTTCTGAAAGTTTTAAGCAGAGGTAGAAAGGTTTTAACTACAGGCACATCTGAGACCTTTTTTTATTTTAAGATTTTTATTTATTTATTTGACAGAGAGAAAAACACAGCGAGAGAGGGAACCCAAACAGGGGCAGAGGGAGAGGGAGAAGCAGGCTTCCCTGCTGAGCAAGGAGCCCGATGTGGGGCTCGATCCCAGGACCTGGGATCATGACCTGAGCCAAAGGCAGACGCTAAACGGCTGAGCCACCCAGGCGCCCCATGAGAACATTTTTTAACCATTTTTGTTTTCCTGACTAGAAATGGACCCCAAGACTCCGACTTTATGTCTCCTTTTGTGATTGAGTAGGCTGATTATAAGAATGGAGGAGGGGAGCACCTGGGTGGCTCAGTCGGTTAAGTGTCTGCCTTCGGCTCAGGATGATCCTGAGTCCTGGGATGAAGCCCCATGTTGGGCTCCCTATTCAGTGGGGATCCTTCTCCCTTTCCCTCTGCTTCCCTGCTCCTGCTCTCTCTCTCTCTCTTGCTAGCTCTCTATCTCAAATAAATAAATAAAATATTTTTTTAAAAAAAGGATGGAGGAGGAAGTGAACAGTTGAAGTGAAATCCAGGAATGGGGTGAGAGAGAGAGAGATTGAGAGGGAGAGAGAGAGAGATTGAGAGGGAGAGAGAGAGATCTCCCCTAAATAATCATGTGCCAACTCTATGATCATTGCCTGTGGTCTCATCCATTCTTCCTGTAGTTGACGCAGGAAGTGCTATCTACTGCTCTCCAACAGTGGTCTACCAGAAACCCCCAGAGGGAGTGAAATGACCATTTTGGGTTGGCAGGGGAGAAGACTAGTCTGATGCCCAGATTCAAATATGGCATCAACCCTTTCTAACTCATGACCTGGCACATGTTACATAAAATGCTACACTCCTTTCATCTTACGTAAAATAATAATAATGTGTGCACTTACAATTTGGGACAGATTATGCAGATGAAGTCAAACAAGGTACATAAAACACATACCTCAGAGCCTGGTATTTAGGAAGCCCTCAATAAAAGTACATTATGCTGTGGTTAATGGTCAATGTCATCCTCCTCCTTCCAATCATCATAATCTCCTTCATGATCATTTTGGAGTAGCTTAGGGAAAAGGTTAAAGAGATCCATTGGTGGCTATGGTGGGGGAGATGCCAACCAGACCAGAACCAGTAAGAGTGGAAGCAGAACTCTTAATGAGAGTTCTCACACCCCCACCAGAACCAAGAAAATAAACTTCACAGGGCTCTCATCTGAAAATTTGTATACTGATGCCCTCCCAACTGTCTATCCCGTATCATCATGTTCATGTTGTTGGGGAGGAAAAAATGCTCCTGGTAGTCCCTCCTCCAATCACTGTCTCCTTCAGCACTTACTGGGCTGGGATGCATCTCTGCTGGAGCATGACCAAGGAGTACTGATCGCCTGTCTGGTGTTTGATGAAGGCTCAGAATCCCTCCTTAGGACTGGCAGAAAGACAGACTTGGCTGAGACCTTCTGATGCAGATGGCCACAAAGGGAGGAGACACAGGTATGGAACCACTCTATTAGAACTGTCAAACTAAAAAGCTGGAGGCACCCGCCAATTATTTACAATTATATGACTTGGGAGGCTCAATGCACAAAGCACATAATTAGCCAATTGGTCCATGTTGTCCAACCTCTGAGGACTTGATAATTTTTTTTGTGTTTTTTTAAAGGATTTTATCTATTTATTTTTCGAGAGAGAGAGAGCAGTGGGAGGGGCTTAGGGAGGGAGAGAGAGAATCTCAAGCAGACTCCACTCCGAGCATGGAGCCTGACATTGGGCTCCATCCCATGACCCTGAGATCACAACTTGAGCCAAAAGCAAGAGTCAGACACCCAATCGACTGAGCCACCCAGATGCCCCAAGACTTGCTAATGTTAATAGAAGAGGGAAGGGAAACAGGTGAATGTTTTGGAAGGGTCTGGGTCCTTCCTCTCCTCAGGAAGAAATTCAGCTGTACTCCTTGCTTCTTACTTCCAAGTTGTAGGATCCTAACATAAAAATCAGACTTTTTTTTTTTTCGATTGAATCACTTGATGTGTGATTTTGCTATCTGTAAAACCATTGTATGAATCATGAAATTGGGACAGAATTAGGTCTTCTATACAAAGAATGTGATACTATTTCCATTTTCTCAGTTAATATTTGCTCTAAGGATAATTTCATATTTTCATTTCCTTAGCACTTACTTGGGTTGGCATTTTATATGTTGAAGATTAACTGGTTATTTTTCTTTCTTTATTTATTTTTCTTCTTTCTCTTTTCAAAGGTTCTATTTATTTATTTGACAGAGAGAGACACAGCGAGAGAGGGAACACAAGCAGGGGGAGTGGGAGAAGGAGAAGCAGGCTTCCCACTGAGCAGGAAGCCCAATGTGGGGCTTGAACCCAGGACCCTGGGATCATGACCTGAGCCGAAGGCAGACGCCCAACAACTGAGCGACCCAGACGCCCCAATTTTTATTTATTTTTTTCAAAATTTTATTTAAATTCAAGTTAGTTAATTTATAGTATAGTATTAGTTTCAGAGGTAGAGTTTAGTGATTCATCAATTGCATATAACCCCCAGTGCTCATTACAACAAGTGTCTTCCTTAATACCCATCACCCAGTTACCCCATCCCCCCACCACCCCTCCAGCAACCCTCAATTTGTTCCCTATAGTTAAGAGTCTCTTATGGCTTGCCTCCCTCTCCATTTTTATCTTATTTTATTTTTCCTTCCCTCCCCTATGTTCATCTGTTTTGTTTATTTTTTGGCTAATTTGAATCAGACTTCAGTTCTGTTTTTTCTCTAATTGAATTACATTGGTATTAGAAAACTATTGATTTTTACATATTTTTTTGGTAACTGGTAGGATTTTGGTAGGATTCATGTGTTTGCAGGCTATTGGCCAGAGAATTCCCTCAGTTCCTTGGTACATGGACCTCTTGATGGGGCAGCTCATAACATGACAATTGAGTTCCATCAATATGAGCAACCAAGAGAGCAAGAGAGAGGTAGCAGGAAGAAAGCGAGATTTTTTTTCCCACTCTATTCAAGTCACTATGTCTATTTCACACTCAATAGGAGGGACATACACAAGAGCAAGAAAACCAGGAGTTGGGGATCATTGGGAGCATCTCAGGTACTGCCCACCACACAAGTCTCATCCTCTATAAGAACTTTGTGCTCCAAGCACTTCAAGACTCATGTCATATCTGTCTGCTTTCCAATATAGTCCCGAATTTGTCACACTACAAAAATTCCTAGCACACAAATTGGCAAATGGGTATAACTTCCTCTCCATTGGGTACTTCTGCAGACCCCACTTTACTGCTTCTGGTGACTCAGTCTCAAATAGACTCCCTGGTTTCTGTTATACCAGGAGAGCCCCTCCACCAACAATAAGCCAATTTGTAGCCATTCCATGGCCAAATTTAACAAATGTCTCCAGTGGTTCTGATTTCTGCTAACTAGAAAGGAATCAACTCGCTCTAGAGTATATTTTCTTTAGATTTCTGTGGGTTCTCAGCCCTTGAAAACATAAATAAACTGTGGTTTTGGTTTATCTGTTTTTTCTCATGGATAAACTGAGATGTGGATAGTGGTACATTGTAACTTTCTAAGTCCTATCTATGCATCTTTCCTGACTCAGAGATCTCTTTGCTGAGGAATATGGAGATTGGTTTGTCAATCTCCATATTGGTAAGTGATATGAAGAAAACTTTGGTGTATACCCAATTAAATTGGATATGGAGGGAAGGACTCTACCTGTGTGTGGATAAATGACAGAGGTTATTTCTAGTGGAGAGCACATGGCAGATATGTAGAGGTAGATAAGAGAGGGAGATATGGGGTGTGAAAGCATTTAGAATATTTAGTCCATAGCAAAAATGTGTTATTAGACTGAAGTTATTTCATAGTACAGTGTATAAAGACATTAGTAGGGGGAATAGGAAACTAGGGTCATGATAAAGATGAATTAACAGGACATAGAATAGGAAAATCAAAAGTATATATGTTTGTGCAGTAAAATGTGATATATGCTTTGTTCTTTTCCAATTTCAAGTTCCCTCTCCCATGAAGAGTGTCCTTGACCAAATGGCAAGTGAGTAGAACTGTATTGGAGAGGGAGGAGGTGAGTACTGGGGCCTTTTAAAATATTTGGACAGTAGCAAAAATATTATTAAACTGAAGTCAGCATAGTGGGTAGAGGGGATGAGATATTAGAATCACTGCTAAAGATGAGTGTAGAGGAAATGATATATCCAATAAGGAGTAAATATCCAAAATATGTGAAGAACTTATACAACTTAACACCAAAAAAAAAAAAAAAAACCCAAATAATTCAACTAAAATTGGGCATTTTTCCAAAGAAGACATACAGATGGCCAACAAACACATGAAAAGATGCTCAACATCACTATTCATCAGGGAAATGCAAATTGCTTTATGCCTGTCAGATGGCTAAAATAAAAAACATAAGAAATAACAAGTGTTGAGATGTAGAGAAAACGGAAACCTCCTACATTGTTGGTGGGAATGCAAATCGGTGCAGTCACTGCGGAAAACAGTATGGAGGTTCTTCAAAAAATTAAAAATAGAATTACCATATGATCCAGTAACTCCACTACTAGGTATTTACCCAAAGAAAGTGAAAACACTAATTCAAAAAGATACTTGCACTCCTATGTTTATTGCAGTATTTTTTTTTTCGACTTTTACAAACTGTTTATTTTCCGTCAACCTTTTCCATTTCTATTTCCATTTTGTTTGCCTTTGTGGAAGACCAGCTTAAGACCACTCAGTGGTTGTTCCTCCCCATTCAGTGGCCTGAGCAGTGGGAGCTGCAGACCAGTCTTCAGCGGCCGGCTGGGCGCCCCAGTCTTCAGTAGGGAACTGCTGAATAGGCACCGAGGGCACCTGCACGCCTTCAGACCCGTCTGCGACTTCAGGCTGAGTAGCAGTGAACTCAGGAGCTGGAGCCGTCCATTCACCCTGAAATTCCTCCTTGGTCACAGCCTTTTCAGCAGCTGCCTGCTCTTCCTTTTCAATCTCTTCAGGATCTCTGTAGAAGTAGAAATCAGGCATGACCTCCCACAGGTGTTCTCGGGAAACGGTGCCACGCATGCACAGAACTTCCCTGGCCAGCATCCACCACATCAGACCCAGTGAGTGAGCTCCCTTTTTAGGACCTTATAGCAGGATTCGTCAAGTTGCTCTGAAAATCGAAAAGGCCCAGTAACGTGTGAGGCCCAAGCAGTTAAGAAATATGGAGAAAAGAAAACACAGACCATTTAAAAAATGATTTCTCCTTAAAGCTGACACATCTGAATTATCTGAATTATACTTGTAGCAAGAATGACTATCAAACTCCACTCATTGGGCCAGAGACCCTTGTGGTGTTAGCAAAAAGACTTGCCCCTCGTGTAGCACACTACCTACACTTGTGAGTTCATCGGCCAGCCAGCGGCCTCAGCTCCAAGCTCTAACAATGTGCAGTGTTTATTGCAGTATTATTTACAATAGCCAAGATATGGAAGCAACCCAAGTGTCCACTGACAGATAAATGGATAAAGAAGAAAAGAAGATGTGGCATGTGTATATACATAATGGAACATATAATATAATAGATTATCATTCAGTCATAAAAAACAATGAAATCCTGCCATTTGCAACAACATGGATGGACACATGTGGTATAATGTTAGGTGAGATAAGTCAGAGAAAAACAAATACCATGTGATTTTACCCATATGTGGAATCTAAGAAACAAAACAAATGAACAAAGAAAAAAAAAAGACAAAACAAAAACAAAACAAAACAAAACAAAAAACCCCAGACTTCTAAATACAGAGAACAAACTGGTGATTGCCAGAGGAGAGATGGACGGAGGGATAGGTGAAATATATAAAGGGGATTAAGAGTACACTTATCTTGGGGTGCCTGGGTGGCTCAGTCGGTTAAGTGTCTGCCTTTGGCTCAGGTCATGGTGGGATTGAGCCTGGAGTTGGGCTTCCCGCTGAGCGGGAAGTCTGCTTCTCCTTCCCCCTGACCCTCCCCTATTCCGCTCATGTGCACGTGCATATGCACGCACGGGCGCGGGAGCACTCTCTCTCTTTCAAATAAATAAATAAATAAAATCTTTAAAAAAGAGTACAATTATCCTAATGAGCACTGGGAAATGTATAGAATTGTTGAATCATTATATTGTACACCTGAAACTAATATAACACTGTATGTTAATTATACTTGAAGATAAACAAATAAATACCAAGTCTGAGAACCAGTGACATGCATCCTCCCACATAACCTGCATAAACCAATTGGATAGATAAGAAATTTGTATGGAAAATACACAAGAACTGTGGAAAAAATGTGAATTTTAAATATATAAAAAGAGAATTGCTCATCTTTCTGGGATGCTTGGGTCACCAATGATAAAGCACAGGGTCTCCATAGATACAATAGGATTCGGTCATGCAGTGATTATGATATACAAAGGACCCCAGAATTCTCCCTCAGTCCCATTTAAGACATAGGAAAAAAAGCAATTTTCAGATGTTAAGCAAGGAGAGAAATGAAAGCCATGACAACTACAGAAATGATGTGATGAGAGAGGTAGGATTTGCAGGTCTAGGTGCTTAGTTTTGCCGCATTTTCCAACCTACACTCCAAATGGATGGCACAGGTACTGTGATTAGATTGTTTTGCTGAAGAGCCTCCACATGGCCCTTTTGATGTCCCTGTTCCTCAGACTGTAGATGAAGGGATTCAGCATGGGGGTGACCACAGTGTACATCACCGAGGCCACTGCACCCTTCCTGGGAGAACGTGAAACAGCTGAACTGAGGTACACCCCAAGTCCTGTTCCATAAAAGAAGCAAACAACTGACAGGTGGGAGCCACAGGTGGAGAAGGCTTTGTACTTCCCACCTGTGGATGGGACTCTCAGAATGGAGGAAACATCTTTATAGTAAGAGAAAAAGATCCCTGAGATGGGGAGAAAGCCAGAGATGGCACCAACAAAATACATGACTATGTTATTGGTGGAGGTGTCAGAACAAGCAAGGTTCAGGAGTTGAGAAGGGTCGCAGAAGAAGTGAGAAATTTCCACACCCTTGAAGTAGGTAAGTTGCAACCCAATGGAATTGTGCATCTGGGAGACCAACAGGCTGATGAAAAAAGACACCAAAACCAACAAGCCACGGTGGGTGGAAGGGGTTCATGATGACCAAGTAGCGCAGGGGGTGACAGATGGCCACAAACCGGTCATACGCCATCACAGCCAGGAGGAGACTATCCAAACATCCAAAAATCATTAAAAAAGACATCTGAGTCAGGCAATCCATATAGGAGATGGCTCTGCTCTGAGTTTGGATGTCCACGATCATCTTGGGGATTGTGGTAGAAGTGAAACCGATGTCAGCCAAGGACAGGTTGGAAAGGAAGAAGTACATGGGGGTGTGGAGGTGGGAGTCAGAGCTGACAGCTAGGACGATGAGCAGGTTCCCAAGCACGGTGACCAGATACATGGACAGGAACAGCCCAAAGAGAAGGGGTTGCAGTTCTGGATCATCTGAGAGTCCCATGAGGAAGAATTCTGAGACCCTTGTTAGATTTTGTAGTTCTATGTAGCTTGGACACCTTCTGAAAAAGAAAAGAGGGTTGGAAAAGTGAATCAAGTAAATGGGCAGTCAGCACTGTGTCCCTATTGCGTATTCGAGCAATTCACAAGTAAAATATTCACACTTGGGGCCATACCCTCCGGTGCGTTCAGCAATATTTCTGTGTCTCAAATCCAATTTTCTTAGAACCGTTTCCTCATTGGTTTCTGTGTTATTCACATCTCTCTATACACACTTTAAAGACACTCAACTGAAGAATGTTAGAGGAGCAAGAACATTTAGAGATAAATGATAAATACATGATCACCATAAAATACTCTTAAAGAAACATACCGAATAAGAAACATACCGAATAAGAAACATTCTTCTCCCTTTAAGGAAAAAAATCATTCTAATTAAAGGACACTTAGAAGCAGCCTTATTTTATTCAAATAAGTGCAAGAAATTCCCTTTAGAATATTGATAAACTGTATAATTGCTAGAACTACATTACTGACATTCTAAATTAAAATCAAATGTTTGGGGCGCCTGGGTGGCTCAGTCGTTAAGCGTCTGCCTTCGGCTCAGGTCATGATCCCAGGGTCCTGGGATGGAGCCCCGCATCGGGCTCCCTGCTCCGCGGGAAGCCTGCTTCTCCCTCTCCCAATCCCCCTGCTTGTGTTCCCTCTCTCAATGTGTCTCTCTCTGTCAAATAAATAAATAAAATCTTTAAAAAAATAATAATAATAAAATAAAATAAAATGTTTATAATCAGAAAGGTTTTTTTTAACATGTTAATTATCTTCAGGGGTTTTCATCACTCTGTTTTCGACATCTCTCCTCCATGGAAATACATGCTCCCTCAAATATGTGGGTTGTCTTTTTAGTCTTTTCAAATATAACTCTTAACTGTGACCTGATAGACTTCAAATTTTGATAAGTATGTTTTGGTTAAATGCACAAAATCATGCAGTGTCAGTGACCCAGTAGATGGTATTCGTGTACAATGCCCCTGTGGATCATTAAACAATAACTTTTAAAAAATACTTTCTTCCTATCTCTCAGTTTATGCAGGATTAAATATCAACCCTACACAATCTCAGGGAAATTGACACTGGTGTTTGACACTCTCTTTGGGGTTTTGTTTTGTTTTGTTTTGCTTTTGGTCTCTATTTTGTAGTGCTTTGGTATTGGTAAAAGTGCTTACATATATTTCTAATCCTAAACATTTGGAAGCGCTGCGTCCTCATGAAATCCAACTCTCTAATTATAGAGAGGAATTTAGGAGCTTACAAGGCCCCCCAAACCAGGTCTGAAATCCAACCTTCTTGTGCTTCCTTAACTTCAATCTTTACTGAAACAGGGAGAATTCTCCTTAATTATTCATTCTTTTGAAAATTAATTCCCCTTAAGAGTCTGGGGGTTGTTTGTTTGTCTTTTTTGTTTGTTCATTTATTTTTTTCTTAAATTCCACATATGAGTGAAATCATATGGTATTTGTCTTTCTCTGACTTACTTTGCTTAGCATAATACCCTCTAGGTCCATCCATGTTGTTGAAAATAAATAAAGAGGGCGCCTGGGTGGCTCAGTCGTTAAGCGTCTGCCTTCGGCTCAGGTCATGATCCCGGGGTCCTGGGATCGAGTCCCACATCGGGCTCCCTGCTCAGCGGGAAGCCTGCCTCTCCCTCTCGCACTCCCCCTGCTTGTGTTCCTGCTCTAGCTATCTCTCTCTGTCAAATAAATAAATAAAATCTTTAAAAAAAAATAAAAATAAATAAATAAATAAAGAAAGAAAGAAAGAAATACATAAATAAATAATAAAATCAATTCTCCTTAAATACAGTTATTTTTTTTAAGATTTTATTTTATTTTTTTTTAAAGATTTTATTTATTTATTTGAGAAAGAGGATGAGAGGAGAGAGAGAGCACATGAGAGGGGGGAGGGTCAGAGGGAGAAGCAGACTCCCTGCTGAGCAGGGAGCCCGATGCGGGACTCGATCCCGGGACTCCAGGATCATGACCTGAGCCGAAGGCAGTCGCTTAACCAACTGAGCCACCCAGGCGCCCCAAGATTTTATTTTTAAGCAATCTCCACACCCAACCAAACCCATGACCCCAAGATCAAGAGTTGCACATTCCATCAACTAAACCAGTCAAGTGCTCCTAAATACAATTATTTTTAAATCAATTCCCTGAAGGCAACTCTGATATTCATTTCTCTTGACAGGTCACACTATGATCTAATTTAGAGAAAAATGCAAAAGAGAGAAGTACAAAGATGAACATAACAAACACGTGGGGAGTTTCTACATTGGTAAAATGGAGATAACTGAACTTACCTTATTGGAGTGTTTGGAGAAATTAAATAAAACATAAAGTGCTAAGACCCGTGGTTCTCAATCCTAGTTGATTATTATACTTACCCGTTAATGTTGTAAAATGTACTGATGTCCTGTGTACTGCCTAGAGCCAATTAAATAATAATCTCTACATGCACGATTCTTGGTGGTCCTAATTTAGAGCCAGGGTCAAGAACAATGCCTTAAAATATTGCTGGGCACTTTGAATATGTTCAATGAATATTACCTATTATTACTATAATGAATACCCAATAGCTATATTAAAATATAAGCATTTACTAATATTTGCTTCCAAACTCATATTTTATAGAGATTTGAAATATTACTGGTAAAATTTTAGCTTTCTTTAAATCCCTACATGATCCCATTGCCCTGCACACCTGTCCCCCAAAGCAATCACTGTCATTAATTAGGTGAGTATATTTTCTTCTGGCGTTTCCATAATGTTATTATTTATGTGTTTACAAAGCGTCTTCTTGAAAATTTACCTAAATAGTATATTACTAGGCACACTGCATATAAAGTGTTCTTGTTTACTACAACATTGTGTTTAAATCTAGATATAACACTTTAAGTGATACATAGTATTAACTGAGGAAATAACTTCATTTTGTTTATCAATTCCTTATTTCAACAACCCTTTGAAAATCCTTCTGCCTTTCTGCATATCATGCAGGTGAGAATTTCCATATGACATCTGCATGGAGGATATTGTTTGTGTTATAAAAATCAATGCAAGTTCAATTTCACTACTTATTGCCTACATTTGTTTTCCCAGTAGAAAAATTAGTTGCTATCAACTACATGCTATTATTAAAGCATAGAATCAGAATATTTCTCAAGTATCTAATAATAGTCATTCTGTGATAGCTCCATATAAAAATTCCCATCTTACATAGGGAATAATATTTCCATATCTCGGATTTTCAGACTGGGCTGTAAAGTGCATTACTATTCATGGGAAGTCCTATGATCCACCATATTACTGCCATAAGTGCTCCTGAAAATCACTGGTCCAGTACCCTAATTCACAGGAAGACATGTAAATCCCTCAACCTGTCTGTGCTGGCCTCACTTCTCTGGAAATCAAAAGGTTAACAGCCATCTCCAGAGATGTGTGGCATCTAAAATTCCATCTAAAGTGGAACTTAATAAATATTAGGTCATTGTTTTGTAACCAGAATTTGTTTTTTTGCTTTTTTTTTTTTTTAAGATTTTATTTATCTATTTGAGGGAGAGAGAGCATAAGGGGGGAGGGGCAGAGGAAGTGGGAGAAGCAGACTCTCCGCTGAGCAGGGAGCCCTGATCCGAGGCTCGAGGCTCAGTCCCAGGACGCTGGGATCAGGACCTGAGCCCAAGACAGAAGCGTCACTGACTGAGCCACCCACAGGCCCTGTAACCAGAATTTGAATCATTATTGTTCTTGTGGGTTTACTGATGAAATGCAATCCTAAGAAAGTTTTAATACCTTTTTATTGGGTTATATGGCAGAGAATCTGGAGGCTCTCTTGTCTCAGGGCACTGGAAATCCTAAAAGGTGTCTAAGCCTACACAGTAAAATTTATCTTCCCCTTCTCATTCTGCCTTTTCTTTTTCATACTTATGAAAATCACTGTGATGATTTTTGAATAACTGAATGTTGTAGACGCTATTAAATAGAAAATAATAGAGGGCTGCCTGGTGGCTCAGTTGGTTTAAGTGTTCGACTCTTGATCCCAGGCTCAGGTCTTGATTTCAGGGTCATGAGTTCAAGCCCCGTGTTGGGCAACATGCTGGGCATGGAGCCTACTAAAAAAAAAAAAAAGATCCTATTGAATGTTTATGACATAGATACAAACAAGTGCTATTTTATATGATCTCTTGTCCCTAAAATGGATGAAGGCACAGGCAGGAAAGCACTCGTGTGCACAAGCCATATTGACTATGCTTTGTTCCTGTGACTCAAAGAAGGGTCTATTCAATATTTAACATATTTGGGGGTTTCGTTGTGGTGGTTGCCTACTCTGTGCCAAAGATGATATAAGCTCTGGGGAATCAGAAATGAATGTGATTCAGTCATTTCCTTCCAAGCACTCAGTACTTAATTTGTATAAGGATAAAAATTAAATTTTTTGTCAGAAAGCCATTGAAAACCAAACAATCAGGGCGCCTGGTGGCTCAGTCGTTAAGCGTCTGCCTTCGGCTCAGGTCATGATCCCAGGGTCCTGGGATCGGGCCCTCATCGGGCTCCCCACTCTGCGGGAAGACTGCTTCTCCCTTTCCCACTCCCCCTGCTTGTGTTCCCTCTCTCAATGTGTCTCTCTCTGTTAAATAAATAAATAAAATCTTTTAAAAAAAAAGAAAACCAAACAATCAGATCACAGGATATTTTGGTTGAAGGGTATAAAAGTTGGTATTAACAATATTAATCAATATTATCAATAATAATATCTAAATTTTTTGCCCTTACTGTAGGCATCCATCACATATTTAACCACATTGGTAGTATTCATATCTACTTAGTCCTTACTTAGTGGAGTGGCATCAACTAAGAATCAATTCAGATGACAATTTTGAGGCTCAGAGATACTAAGAAATTGCTCCAGCTCACTAGATAATAAGTAGAGAAGATAGGACTTAAAATTGTTTGGGGATCTGAGGCACATGCAGTTAATTTCTTTACTGTTAAAATTCAGAAATTTTAAAGCAGAGATCCTTAGGTCTTAACCAATAGCACATCTATTGTACATCTTTTAATAGTTTCTGGTTTCCTGAGTGTGGGTGGAACCTGAGACATTGACGTTGTGTCTCCCTTTGAAATGGAGAAGGACTAACTTACTAGAATGGAAGAGGAAGTGGACAGCTGAGGCAAAATCCAGGAGCAGAGGCGTGCACGAAAAATCTACCCTAAACTGTCATGAGTCGGCTTTTTCTATGATCCCTGCCAGCGATCTTCAGCCATCATTCCTATAGTTGTGCACCAACAGCGCACCACTGTGGTTTACCAGTAACCTCCAAAGAGAAGAACACAGTGAGCAGAGAGTGCATGGATGTAATGACCAGAGAAGCAAAACGGTTGTTTGCATTGGCAAAGGGACAATACTGGCCAGGTGCACTGTGTCTGGAGTCAGACTGTTTGACTGAAACCTGGCTTCATCCCATTCTTTCCCATGACTGGGGACAAGTTACATTAAAAGGCTATAATGCTCTCCTCATCTGTAAAAGAACAATAATGTGTACACATATATTTTAGGGGTGACTAGGCAGGTAAAAAGAAACAGTCTACATAAAGCACTTATTTCAGAGCCCAGGACTGGAATCCTTAATAAAGGTTCATGATATCCTGTATGTGGTCATTGGGCATCATTCCCCTGCTCATCTTCATCAACACTTTCATGGTCATTGTGGAATGCTTAAGGGACAGTTTAGAGGGACTTATTTCCTGCTCTGGTGAGGGAGATTCCTACAGGAGCTAGAACCTGTAGTGTGGGAGGAAAGCTGAACTCTGAATGACAATTCTCAGATTCCCACCAGAACCAAGAATATAAACTTCACAGGCCTCTGAGCTGAACCTGCATACTGGTGCCCTTCCACCCTGCTACTCCAACTATCCTGCTTGTCCTGATGATGAAGAAACAATGCTCCCCTGGTTGTTCCTGTATCCAGTATCTCCAATATCACTCACTGGACTGTGGGGCCTCTATGCTGGGGCATGACAAAGAAATGATGATCCATCACCCTTCTTATGCCTGTGAGTGATGAAGGTTCAGGCTCTGTTCTCAGGACGGGCAGGAAGACAGAGTCAGGTATGGACCCCTTGCTGCGTACACTGACTCTGGGAAGAGAAGACACACTCACAGATCCAACCGTGCTGGGACTGGCCAACTGAAAGTTTGCAGGGCAAAAGCCAATTATTTACAGTTATGTGGGCTTGAGAGCTCAATGCACAGAGCTCATAATTAACCAAATTGGTCTGTGTTCTCCCAATCTCTGAGGGCTTGTTAATATTAATGGACCAAGATCATAGGAAAAGTAAATGTCCTTTGTAGGGTCTGAGGCCTTCCACTTCTCAGGAGGGATAGCGCCTGTACTCCTTCTGACTTTCAAGTTTCATACATCTTAATAAAAAAACTCAGATTTAATTTTTAAGTTAACATACATAAACATGTGAGTTTATCAGTCATCAAAAGCATTCAAATGACTGAGCAATTTAGGGAGAAGTAGGACTTCTATATCAAGAATCTGGTAGTATTTTTAAGTATTTTTTGGCTGAGATTAACATTTAGATCAGTGGACTTTGAGTAAAGCAGATTACCCTCTATAATGTAGGTGGGCCTTAACCAATCAGTTGAAGGCTTTAATAGAACAATGATTGACCTCCCGGAGGAAGCAGGAATCTTTCCACCAGACTGTGTTTGGACTTGAACTGCAATTCTTCCTGTGTTTCCTGCCTGCTTAGCCTACCCTGCAAAATTTGGACTTAGCAAGCCTCCATAATCACGTGAACCGATTTCTTAAATCTCTCTCTATGTAAATATATACATATCCTGTTAGGTCTGTTTCTCTAGAGAATCCTAATACATTAATATTACTGTTGATATCTCATTTAACATTCTCCGACCAGGTGACACTTTCTTTTTCCTCATCAAACTTCAAAATTTAGAATGAGTGCTACTAATCGATTAGCACTATGCATAGAGGGGAAAACCTGGATGGAAAGGGGCCAGGAAGGTCCAGAGTAGCTATCTAGGAGTGGTGCTAATATCCTTGATATGAGTGGCACTGCAGATAATAGAAAGGGTATGGGATTTAAAGGCACAATTCCATCTGATCTTAGCAACAATTTAAGACCTGTGGTAAATCAGTGCACTTCAGGTTCCTCATCAGTGAAAAGGCAACCTATGGAATGGGAGAAAACATTTGCAAACCATATGTCCAATAATTGGTTAATCTCCAAAATATATAAGGAACTCCTACAACCCGATGGTAAACAAAAACAAACAACTAATAACCTGATTTTAAGAATGGGTTAAGGACTTAAATAGACATTTTTACAAAGGAGATATACAAATAGCTAACACGTATATGAAAAGGTGCTCAATATCACTATTCATCAAAGAAATGCAAATCATATATATACAAAAGTGTATATATATACTATTATTCTGTATATATACTACTATACTTGTATAGTATATACTATTATATATATATTATACTACATATCTATTCAGCCTGAAGAAAGAAGGAAATTCTGTCATTTGAAACAACACGGGGGGCGCCTGGGTGGCTCAGTCGTTAAGTGTCTGCCTTCGGCTCAGGTCATGATCCCAGGGTCCTGGGATCGAGCCCTGCATCGGGCTCTCTGCTCAGCGGGGAGCCTGCTTCTCCCTCTCCCACTCCCCCTGCTTGTGTTCCCTCTGTCGCTGTCTCTCTCTGTCAAATAAATAAATAAAATCTTTAAAAAAAAAAAAAATGAAACAACACGGGTGAGCCTTAAGGATATTATGCTAAGTGAAATAAGCCAATCACAATGATAAATAATGCATGATTCCATTTATTTATCTAAAATAGTCAAATTCATAGAGTTAGAGTAGAATGGTGGCAGGAGGGGGAAATGGAGAGTTCCTAATCAAAGGGCATAAAGTTTCAGTCAAGCAAAACGAATAAGCTCTAGAGATGTACCATGTTGTACCTAAAGTCAACGGTAATATATGAACACTTCAAAATTTGTTAAGAGTAGAGTTCATTCTTAGAGCCACAAATATTAACTGAGAAAATGGAAATACTACCAGATTCTTGATATAGAAGTCCTAATTCTCCCTAAATTGCTCAGTCATTTTAATGCATTTGATGACTGATTAAACTCACATGTTTTTGTATGTTAACTTAAATATTAAGGGGCTATTTATGGGGCGTCTGTGTGGCTCAGTCGTTAAGCGTCTTCCTTCAGCTCAGGTCATGATCCCAGGGTCCTGGGATCGAGCCCTGCATCGGGCTCCGTGCTCAGCAGGAAGCCTGCTTCTCCCTCTCCCACTCCCCCTGCTTGTGTTCCCTCTCTCACTGTGTCTTTCTCTGTCAAATAAATAAATAAAATCTTTAAAAAAAAAATTAAGAGGCTATTTAATGTTTAACAGAGATGTTTTTTGTTTTTGTTGCCTACTCTGTGCCGAAGATAGAATAGGCTCTGAGAAATCAGAAATGAGATTCAGTATTTCCCTCCACTCAGTATCTACATGTATATAAGGACAAAATAAAATGTCCTGTCAAAGATCTAGGGAAATCCGTACCTTCAGATCACAGGATATTTTAATCAAATAATATGAAACTAGCCTATTAATAATATCTGAAGTCTATTTTGAACTTTCTATACACATTCATCACATATATGGCTTCCACTATACTGTTTAATCCTTGCAACTAGAATGAAGGAGAAAGAACAGTTTAAGGAAAATGTAGGAGCAGGGAAAAAAGAGAGACATGCCCTAAACTATAATCGGCTGACCCTTCTATGATCCCTATCCTGATCTCAGCTGCCCTCCTACATTCTATTACTATAGTCTAGCTGGTGGAAGGGGTATTCATTACTCCCCGTTGAGGTCTACTGGAAACCTGCCAAGTGACCTAGCAGGTGAAATGACAGACTGGCAAACAGAGAAAGACATGTATCATATGACCTCACTGATATGAGGAATTCTTAATCTCAGGAAACAAAGTGAGGATTGCTGGAGTGGGGGGTGGGGTGGGAGGGATGGGGTGACTGGGTGATGGACACTGGGGAGGGTATGTGCTCTGGTAAGCGCTGTGAATTGTGCAAGACTGTTGAATCTCAGATCTGTACCTCTGAAACAAATAATGCAATATATGTTAAGAAAGAAAAAAAGAAGAAGAAGAATGTAGCAGGAGGGGAAGAATGAAGGGGGGGAAATCGGAGGGGGAGAAGAACCATGAGAGACGATGGACTCTGAAAAACAAACTGAGGGTTCTAGAGGGGAGGGGGGTGGGAGGATGGGTTAGCCTGGTGATGGGTATTGGGGAGGGCACGTTCTGCATGGAGCACTGGGTGTTATGCACAAACAATGAATCATGGAACACTATATCTAAAACTAATGATGTAATGTATGGGGATTAACATAACAATAAAAAATTAAAAAAAAAAAAAAAAGAAATGACAGACTGGGTTGGTAGGAGGGAATAATGGCTAGATGACCTGTGTCTGGAGTCTGGATGTGAGGATTCAAATCTGAATTCATACCCATTTTACCTCATGACCTAATACAAGTTATATTTAAATGCTGTGCTCCCTTATTCATCTGTAAAATGATGATGATGTACAGTCCTCTTCCTTAGAGGGTGGTGGTTATGCAGATGAAATGAAACAAGCTACACAGAACACTTAGCTCAGAGCCTGCCATGTAGGAAGCCAATGAAAGTTAATGATATCATGCTTAAGGTCTTCATCATCCTCATCACTTCATGATTTTGGAGGGCTCAGCTACAGTTCAGAGACCGGTTTCCGCCATGGTAGAGCTAGAACCAGTGTGGGAGGAAAGCAGAACTCTGAATGAGGGTTCTTAGACTCTCACTAGAACCAAGAACATAAACTTCGCAGTGCTTGGAGGGAAAACTTTGCATGTTGGTACCCTGCCATCTGTCTAACCCAGATGTCCTGCTTGCCTGACAATAAGGAAACAATGCTCCCCCAGCCCCTTCTCCATCCGCTGTCGCCCATGGCGCTCACTGGCTGCACTGTGACTTTGCATGAGCAAGGAGGAAGGGGGCTGCCCCTCTCCTGCCTGGTGAGCAACAATGGCTGAGGCTCTGTACCAAGGAACGGCAGACAGACAGACTCAGGCCAGGCCTCCTGGTGGAGGTTACTACTCTGGGAGGAGACACACGTATGAAGCCCACTAGACAGGGAGTGGCAGCCTGAAAGGCTGGAGACACAGGCTGATTATGGAATTGTGGCCTGGAGATGTGGATGCAGAGCTCATAATTAGCTGAACTGGTCCATGAACTCCACTCCCCGAAGACTTCACAATCTTGGAGAACCATAGGAGGAAAAAGTGCCCTTGGTCCAGCTCAATGACTTCGGAGTGCCCCCTCTTCGCAGAGGGGAGTTCACTTGGCCTCCTCTAGGCACATATCCACAAGGGAGGCTCTTTCTGTAAAGATTATTTCCACTTAAAAATTCTATTGCAATTTTGATTTACTGAAATAGCATTGATGATGAAATAATATCAGGAATATCGGCATCCTTATTAACATTTCCCACGCTAGAACCTGAAAAGACCTCCCTATTTGTACATTTATATGTCTGCAGGGAGAACTTCATTCTTTTCTTAATATAAGTACTTCTAATTCCTTATGGAGTTTATTCCTTGGTAATTATTTTTCTTTGCTAATTTGAGTGACATCATTGGCTTCATTTGTTGCTAATTGATTTCTATTGCCATATTAGAAAACAATTAAATTGTATATTTCCATTATCTAGCACTCTTTATTCTGTTTCTAGTTGTTTTTGAGTAGGATTATTTTATCTGAAATCACTCGTCATTGTTAAGAGTAAACACATTGCAGCTATAAAGTGTTTCAAATCGTGCCTGACACAGTCAGTCAATAAACCTTTTGGTCAAATCAAGCTATCAGTATTTATATAATGCTAAGAATGTGTCCTCTGCATTCAAAGATAAAGCAATCTTGGTCTTTCATACTTTATTGACTGAATTCTCTTCTTCCCTGGTAACCACACTCCTTCCATAACACAGGGAGCCATATGATACAGATAGTTGAGAAGATACTTGGTGCTTGCCTAAAAGATGCCAAGTGAGGGTTACACCAGAATGCTGCCCAAAGCCCCACCTAACCCTATGAGTTCCCCATTCAACCACACCCAATCCTGCCTGTCCTGACTCTTCAGAATGCTTTGATCCCTGGAGGCAGTAGAGTGTAGTATTAAAAAGCCTGGGTTCTGGGGGCTCAGTGGGTTAAGTGCCTGCCTTCGGCTCGGGTCATGATCCCAGGGTCCTGGGATTGAGTCCCAAATCAGGCTCCCTGCTCAGTGGGGAGCCTGCATTTCCTTCTGCCTGCCTGCCCCTCTCTCTCTCACAAATAAAATCTTAAAAAAAAAAAAAAAAAAGCCTGGGTTCTGGATTCAGACATAGTTCCACCACATACTGTGTAATTCTGGGCAATTACTTGAGCTCATTTATGAATCTATTTCACCATGTGTATTATGTTGATGTAAGTATCTGCCTCATAAAATTTTGTGCTGATCAAATAAGTTAATACATGGACGTTAAAACAGTGAATGACACAGCATAAAAGCTCATTAAATGTTAAATATTTTTTTTAGCCTCTTCTCTTTACATAAAACCAAACCAGCCCCCTTCTCTTCAAATCATCTCTGAATCAAACCTTCGTCCTCTAAACTCTTCCACAGTATAAAAACTTGAGGCAGTGAAGGAAGTGTTTCTGACCCCACAGAAATGATGTGATCCCTGCCCCCACCCCAGCCGCTCCAGTAGCATCTCCTATATGCATCTGATGGTACTGAATGACTTTGATTTATGGCCGATGTTGATAATACATCTGCCTTAAACACAAAAACTTATTTCTTGTTCTTTGTCTATTTTTAACACCATACAGATTTTTAAAAATATATTAGCCTTAAAATATATTTTATAATTGAGGAAAATAACAAAAAAGCAACTATTAGTAAATTGAATCCAGCAATGTATAAAAGGAATCTCACACCACGACTGGAGACGTATTCCAGATGTGAAGGCTGGTCCATTATCTGAAAATCAGTGTGATCCACCATATCAGCAGGCATGATCATATCAATTGATGTAGAAAAGGCATTTGACAAAACCCAAAACCTATATCCATGATTTTTTTTTTAACTCTGCAAACTAGGAAGAGGGGAACTTAACTTGATGAAAAGCACCTCAAGAAAACCCATGGTTAACATCTTAGCAATAAAAAAAGGACACAGCTTCACACAACAACTTGGATGTATCTCAAGGGGATTATGCTGAGTGAAAAAAAAGTCTGTCTCCAGAAGGTTACATACTATATGGTTTCTTTACATAACATTCTTGAAAAAAACCAAAATTATACAGATGGAGAACATATTGGTAGTTGTTAGGGCTAGTGATGGAGACGTTTGGGTCTGAATACCAAGTAACTAAAGAGGTTTTTTTTTTTTTTACTTTTTATTTATTTGAGAGACAAAGAGTTAGCAAGAGAGAGCATGAGCAGGGGGAGGGGCAGAGGGAGAAGCAGACTCCCCACTGAGCAAGGAGCCCGATGTGGGATGTGGGCTAGATCCCAGGACCCTGGGATCATGACCTGGGCTGAAGGCAGATGCTTAACCGACTGAGCCACCCAGGTGCCCAAGAGTTCGTGTGATGGAACAGTTCTGTATTCTGATTATGGTAGTAGGTCCATTCATCTACACATGTTCAAACTGCAAAGAAACACACACACACACACACATACACACACACGCACCTCAAACTGGCAAAATTTAAGTAAGCTCTTGGATTTCCACTGGGGAAATCTGAGTGATGGATACATGGAATTTCCCCACACATATTTTTTCACAGGTTACTGTGAATCTATAATTATTTCATAAAAAAAAATTTAAACACACATACACACACCAAATTCAGGACCAGAAGGCTTAAGTGACTTTTCTAAAGTCACAGAGGTAGAGTTGGAAAGTGAAAACCATCAGGTGGCTTGACTCCCAGTCCAGTTTTCTTCCCATTCCACCAAGGAAGCCCCGTGACCTTAAGATAACAGGCACAGAGACAGTATTTTTCTGCATATATCTTGAGCACATTGCTACTGATAATGTGAATGGTAGAAAGTTCTGATTGGATAGGTTTATAAGCATAGCAGGAGACAGGCACTGATATAAGCATCTACCTCAAAAGCTAGAATTAAATTAAACCCAAATAGAATAGAAGGGAATAAAACCAAAAATTAAAGAATCAGAAGGCAGAATAAAGTTGGTTCTTTGAAAAAATTAATATATCTAAATCCCTAACAGGATGAAGAAAAAGGAAGAGAACATATATATTACCAATATCAGAAATGAAAAGGGGATATAATGACAGTTTTCAGACATTAAAAGGGAATTACAGGATATTATGAATAAAATTTATGCCAACACATTTGAAAAGTTATGGAATGGACAGATACAATTTAGCAAAACTAACACAAGAACAAATTAAAAAACCTGAATAATCTTCTATTTATATTTGGTGTCATTCACCAGTGACACTATCTTACAAAAGCTTTCTGTGAAGAAAACCCGTAAGACAGATTGACTGGTGAGTTGTTCCAAACATATAAGGACTAAACTGGTTCAAATTTTATAGAAAGTCTTTCAGAACAGTTTCCAACTCCTTTTATGGGGCAATATAAACTTGACACAAAACACAGACAAGTACATGACAAGAAATTACAAGACAAACCTCTAATTAACAGACAGAGAAATAATTTTTTTTAAGTCATATACTGAATCTAGCAAAATGAGAAGGCTAATTAGCCAATATATACCACGTCCAAATGTGGTTTATTCCAGGAAGACATGTTGTTTTACCATCTGAAAATCAAGGAATGTAGTAATTCACATTAACAAACTGAAGGATTTTTTTAAAGACCATGATACATGCAGAGAAGGCACTGGATAAAATATTCACTCACAATTAAAAAAAAAAAAAAAACTTGGCAAACTGGGAATAAAACAGTTCTCTTCGTTTTTAAAAGTAATCTATGAAAAACTTACAGCTATTATTATACTTATGAAATATTGAACATTTTCCCCTAAGATCAGGAACAGAGCAAAGATGTTCATTTTCATCATTTCTATTCAGCACTGTAAAGCAATGAGGCAAAAAAAAAAAAAAAGATAAAGTTTAGAAATCAAGTAAGACTTCCTTTTGTTATTGACAGGATTGTACACAGAAAATCCAAAATAATCCACAAACTATTTGAATAATTCAAGTAATAATAATTTAATTTATAAATGTCACTGGATAAAAAGATCAATGTACAAAAAGAAATTGCAATTCATGCTAGCTAAAAAATTAAACAGGAAATAAATAAAAATATTTACAAAGCAAAACATACCACATACCTAGAAATAAATTAAACAAAGATATTCAAGTCCTCTACAATTAAACTACAAAACACTGTTGAGAGAAATTAAAGACAACCTAGGTAAGTGGATGATTATGTTTAATTGGAAGACTCAATCTTGTAAAGATGTCAATTTCATTCAGGTAATGGCATTGTCAATGCAATTCCAAGCACACTCTCAGCATATTTGTGAAAATTGACAAGGATGTTCTAAAAATAATATAGAAACAAATGAGGAATAGAGAAGGCAGGACAATCTTAAAGAATAAAAATGTTTTAAGTCTCTCACTACCAGATTTCTAAATGTACCGCGAAGCGACATAAAGCTTGAGAAGCCATCTTTAGCAATCTAAAGATATGTTAACAGATGGCACCTAACCTTTCTGAAAGGATTTCTAGAACTACTCAGCCCCTGCTGAGTTACCAGACTTCAGTTCCCTCCTGTTGTAAGACCCTAGTAAGCACAACATGCCAGCTGACAATATTACCCGACTTGCCCCCTGCTGCCTCCTCCCCTCTCCGTACACATCACACTCTGATTCAGTTGGTGCAAACTCTACTCTGGTTTCTGGATGAGCACAGGAGCCAGTCCTAAACAAATCAGAGTATTACATTCCTTTGGCCACAGTGATTAGATAACTATTGGCAAGTGAGCCAATCAGATCCTATTATAATGATCATATTGGAGTTGTTCAAAAAGACTATCGCTCTTTTCTCCCTGAGACTTCAACCTAGAAAGAAAGCAGCCTGGATCTTCTGGGAACTACGGTAGAGAGAAATAGCCTGCCAGGAAGAATAGCTAAATGTAAGAAGATGCACAGCCAAGATACGGACACTGAACTCATCCAGATAACAGCTTTTTAGCCCCAGGATCCCAGCCATCCCCAAAGGACTTCTTCAATAATCAAACCAATAAATTCCCTTTATAGCTTATACATATGAGAAGAGTGAAAAGACAAGCCAGACACGGGGAAAAGTTATCTGCAATATATATATATATATATATAATCTACGTAAGTTATGAATATATGATATATAACACATGGTTTTATATATATGTATGTAACTAGACATAGAGATACACATACATACAATAGAAGACAAGTAACTAGAAGGAAACCCTTCAAATAAAAAAGGAACCAAAAATGGGTGAAATGCTTCAACAGGGTGCCCTCATAAAAGATATCCAAATAGCCAATAAGCACATAAAAAAGCATTTACCATCACTACATATCAGGTAACTGCAAACTAAAACTAAAGCAGGATATTACCATGTCCTCTGCTGGATGCCTAAGATTAGAAAGGGCTGGCCAACTAGGTGGAACAACTGGAATTTGCATGCATTGCTTTTAGGATGATAGGTGAAATCCACCTTTTTGAAAAACTGTAATACCTATTAAAACTAAAGCTAAAGTCTACCCTATGAGTCAGTGATCTCATTCCTACAAACAAAACATATACCGAGAGAAATAAGTGTAAGTCAGTAAAAAGAGTGATTAAAAGGCAAACTAGACATCATGCTGAGAAAAGAAGCCAAACATATAATTGTACATATTGTATTTAAGCACTTACATAAAGATCAAGAAGATCAAGAAGAAGCAAACCTAATAAACTGAATAAAAGTCAAATTGCGGTTTCCTCTGTGGAGCAATTATTGAGAAGGCAGATAAATAAACTTTCTGGAATCCTGGGAATGTTCTGTTTACCAGGGTACGTACATAAGTGAAATTTCATCAAGCTATACACTTAAGATTAGCACATGTCCTGCACAGTAGCGTATGTATGCTTTACTAAAACAGCAGAAAATGATGAAGGGAAAGTGGCATAGGTCTACTTTCAGAAATAAACGGGAAACATAATGGAAGGGAAAAGTGTAGCTAGATGTACCTGAAGAAGCACAGACCAAAGAACTTTCATCTTTCTCAAATAAAAAAGCAGAAAAATCTGAAGGTGTCAAATATAAATCTTCCTCCACTAAAATAGGATGATGCCCCATCTGATGCTTACCTCACTTATACCTAATCTTCCTTACTGTCCACAGCCCTGCTTGCTGGAGATGCCAGTGGATTTGCACAGATGTCTTCCCCCTTGAGCAAAGTGACGTGATGGGATTGCACTACACAAATAACAATCCTGCTCCAAAATGGGGCCACCTCTATAGAGCCAGTTGATGTGCCAGAGGGACTGTCAGATCAGCAAAAGGACAATGCTGGAACTTGCCAGAAAACCTAAGAAGCTGTGTATGACTGTGATGGAGGAACTTATGGAAAGGTCTATGGAGCTGCTGCCTCTGACTTTACTGAAGTAAAAGCATTTAATGTTCTGTTTCAAGCTAGTGTTGATTGGTGGGTCCGATCATCAGGAAAATGAGCCGGACACTGAAGCTCACCAGGCCCCTATGTGTCTGTCTCCATCCTATGGCCCCACTAAACAAAGAATAATAGCTTCTTCCCGCTGCCTTCCAATTCTCATGCAAACTCTGTTTCAGACAACTCTAACCTGGGACTGGATAAGGAAATGATTCTGAGAAATGGAGTCCCAACCGTGTCCAAATTAACACACACAAGCCAGCTCAACCAACTTTACTTCTAGCTTTCTTGTCACAAGGTCCCTTTTTAAACTCAAAACACTGGGTCCAATTCCTAGCCATGAGCAAGGACAGAGAAAATACAAAAACAACGTATTAGATGCGACTCTTCTTTTGAGAACTTGCCCTTATTAATTTCTGTTGAAATGGATTATTAGACAGAAAAAGCTTTTAACAATAAAAACTGATTACCTCAAAAACTTTAGGTTCTTTTAGTTAAAAAAAGAAAAAAAAGGGAAAAAAATTGGGTAGGCAATTTCCAGTATCTGCCATACTAGAAATGACCAATTACAAGAAAAAAATTACAAAAGAAATTACAAATACCAAAGTGTTGATACCATAACAGGTGTGATACTGCACACCTGGAGAACAGTGAGTATTAATTAGATACTAATTAAAAAAAAAAAAAGACCACTCCTGCCTGCATTTGAAAAACACCTTGAATCCCCTATGGGTCCAAAAGATTTTGTAACGTAAAGAACATTTACATCTTGGCCGAAATAAAAGTACCTATAATAAAATGTGGTTAGAGCTGAAAAGGTATTAGAGGAAAATTCATCACCTTAAATATTCGTATCAGAAAACAGAAACCGATTATCAATGAGCCAGCGTCCACTTTACAGGTGAGGCCCTGATCCGTGCTTCTCGTGTGAATTTTCTTGCACGCCGGAAGTGACATTCCCGACACGAAGGCATTCCCACAAGGTGTACGGACACAGGTTTCTCTCAGCTGTGAGTTCTCAAGTCGTCAAACAGATACGCAACACTTTCTTGCCTTCTTACATTCATGGCGCATCTCCACAACGTTCCAGATATGCTGTGAGGTGAAAACGCCTTGCAGACGTTCCCACATTTCACACCGTTTATACATTTTCCCTAGTGTGAGTTTTCACATGTCTTCGAAAGTAGGCAGGACACACAAAGGCTTTCCCACATTCCTTACATTCATATGGTTTCTCTCCAGTGTGGCTTCTTACATGTCTTCGAAAGGATGAGGGACAACTGAAGGCTTTCCCACATTCCAGACATTCGAAGGGTTTCTCGCCAGTGTGCATCCTTGCATGGACAGTAAGGTATGAAGAATGGCGAAAGGCTTTCCCACATTCCTTACATTCATAGGGTTTCTCCCCAGTATGTGTTCTCATGTGGATCCTCAGAGCTGAGGGATAAATAAAGGCTTTGCCACATTTCTTACATTCATAAGGTTTCTCTCCAGTGTGAGTTCTTATATGTACTGTAAGGTGGGAGGAACTAATAAAGGCTTTCCCACATTCTTTACATTCATAAGGCTTCTCTCCAGTGTGAGTTCTTAAGTGTTCAGTGAGGGATGAGGAACGGCTAAAGGCCTTCCCACATTCCTTACATTCATATTGTATCTTTCCAGTGTGATCTCTCACGTGTGCTCTGAAGGATGAGGGACAACTAAAGGCTTTTCCACATTCCTTACATTCATAGGGTTTCTCTCTACTTTGATTTTTCACATGCGTATTAAGGGAAGTGGGAAGATAGAAGGCTTTTCCACATTCCAGGCATTCATAGGGTTTCTCTCCAGTGTGTTTTCTCATATGGATACTTAAGGAGGAGGGACAATTGTAGGCTTTCCCACATTCCTTACATTTATAGGGTTTCTCTCCTGTGTGTGTTCTGACGTGTACAGTGAGTTTTGAGGACTCGCTGAAGGCCTTCCCACACTCTTTACATTCGTAAGGCTTCTCTCCAGTATGAATTCTTATATGTATTATAAGGTGAGAGGAAGAACTAAAGGCCTTCCCACATTCCTTACATTCATATGGCTTATCTCCACTGTGAATTCTTTTGTGTTTGGAGAGTGAGGAAGAACAGCTAAACGCCTTCCCACATTCCCTACATTCATAAGGCTTATCTCCACTGTGAATCCTTTTGTGTTCTGTCAGGGATGAAGAACAGCTAAAGGTTTTTGCACATTCCTTACATTCATAGCTCGTCTTTCCAGTGTGAATCTTCATATGTGCCCTAAAGAAGGAAGAACAACCAAAGGTTTTTGTACATTCTTTACATTCGTAAGGTTTCCCTTCAGTGGGATTTTTCACATGCTTCTTAAAACAAGCAAGAAAATGGAAAGCTTTCCCACATTCTTTACATTGATAGGGTTTGCTTCCAGTGTGAGACCTGATGTGATTCTTAAGGGATAAATGATCCATGAAGGCTTTTTTACACTCATGGCATTCATAGGACTTCACTTCAGTAGTTCTCTTGAGTATATTAAGATGTGAAATTTGGCTGCAGTCTTGTCCACACTGATTTTCTTCATTACATTCATAGATGGTCTCCACAACTGGACTTCTTTTAAAAATAAAAGCACATTATTAGTAATAAATATACTTTTATCATTTTCAGTGACTACATTTTCTGCCCTGTCAAGTTACAAGTTCAAAGTCCTCACAGAAGGGTCTACAATAGCCAATATTATCACTGAGGTTTTTTTGACATACAATTTTTCTGGTAATTGCTTATAATTGAACTATGTGTCAAACATTGAAGATCTCAATGTCATTTTTGGGGAAAAAAATCTTAGAAAAATTCTTTACGAAATCACAATTTTTGACCAAGTTCTAGGTACACGTTTTTTAAGTTTTATGACATTTTAAGATTCTCTCCAGAGGCATGACTTTTTCTTTTTTGAATGGCACTCACCTCAAATGTCTCTCATGGTTTTTGTTCTGATAACAAATACCATGGTATTCCCAGTTTTTGTGTAAAATGGATGAGCAAGAATCATTCCTTTTGAATCTTACTATTTTCTGTTCACTGGATATTCTTTGTCCATAAATATCTTGTGGAGCTACTAATTCATTAGTTTTAAGTTGAATCTCAAAACCTGAAACAAAAAAGCAAAGGCACCTATAAGGAAAAGGACTTCTGGCAACGTAGCTGTTTCAGGACTTTGGTAATATACACAAGGGTCAAAATTGTAAGCAAGAAATAATTCCATGAAGACTGAGACTTATAGTAACACAAATAAGGTATTATTAGGAGAACAAAGGGCACCTGGCTGGCTCAGTCAGAAGAGCATGCAACACTTGATCTTGGGGTCATGAGTTCGAGCCCTATGCGGGTTGTAGAGATGGCTTAAATAAAAGCTAAAAAGGAAAACAAAACAAAAAGGAACCAGTTCCTTCCTAAAATGCACATGACCAAATACTAACTTACAAGAAGAAATATGGACTGTCTTTCCCAAGAACAAGGAAAGTGTGAGAATACTGATAAAAAGTCAAAATAGTAATCTAAGGTATCTAGAAGATCACACCCCTCAAACAAAGCAAATTTTATTTGATTTTTACAAACGTAATATCCCCCAACCAGGACAGTTTCTCCCAGGGATTCTTGCCTTCCTGGTGCTCCCCCTGGATAGGTCCTCTTTCCACTGTCTCCAGGTCCTCCTCTTGTTTCCACTGAGAGATCAGATATGGTGTGTGCAGTGGATACCCTGTTAATGCAGAAAGGCTTATCATGAGGGAAAACAATGAGGAACCATAAACATTTCCATGAGACAGGGTCAAAATTTTGCTCTTCTGATACTGTAATTATGGGCAAGAGAAAATTGAATTTCTACAAAATGTTTGTCACAAGTTTTTTTAAAGCAGGAGCAGGATGGGGGAGTAGACAATGACACAGACAATGACACAGCCTCTGATTTCTAGAACTGATGTGATATTCATTACCTAAACTTCAATATTAGAAGCTGGTCTGATACAGCCAGGATATTTCGTTCTCCTATTGCACATTAATAATCTCACAGAATACCAATCTTAAACAAGATTACTCTGAGACCATGATAAAATTAAACAAAATAAGGCCACTACATAATTTAATCTAAGGATGACCCCCCCCAAAAAAAGTCACTGTGCCACCCATAAAATACTCAATAATAAAATTTCTACCTCTTTTTGTCAGCATCCAATCTAAAGTGACCACCTGGACTGGGTTGAACAGTGTCCCTTGAAAATATATGTCCAAACAGATCAATGAAACAGAACAGAGAGCCCAGAAATAGACCTACATAAACATAGTCAGCTCATCTTTGACAAAGGATCAAAGGCAATACGCGAAGAAGACAGTCTTTTCAAAAGAGACCGAAACAACTAGCCATCAACATGCAAGAAAATTAATCTAGACACAGACTTTTACACTCTTCACAAAAATCAACCCAAAATGGATCACATGGATCAAAGACCTAAATGTAAAATGCAAAACTATGAAATTCCTCAAGGGAAACATCATATGAAGAGATAGTCCCATATGTCATCAGGAAAATGCAAATTAAAACAATGAGAAACCACCACACACCTATGAGAACAGCTAAAATCCATAACACTGACACCAACAAATGCTGGCAAGGCTGTAGAACAGGAACTCTCATTCATTGCTGGGGGGAATGCGAAATGGTACAGCACTTTGGAAGACAGTTGGGCAGCTTCTTACAAAACTAATCTTACTATATGATCAGGCAATCACACTCCTTGGAATTTACCCAGAGGAGCTGAAAACATGTCCACACAAAAACCTGCACATGCATGTTTTACTGCAGCTTTATTCACAACTGCCCAAACTTAGAAACAATTAAGATGTCCTTCAGAGGGTGAATGGATGAATAAAACTGTGGTACACCCAGACAATGAAATATTATTCTGAATTAAAAAGAAATGAATTATCAAGCCACGTAAAGACATGAAAGAAGCATAAATGCATATTGCTAAGTGAAAGAAACCACTGAAAAGTCTATATACCGTATGATTCCAACTATATGACATTCTAGAAAAGCCAAAACTACGGGGACAATAAAAAGATCAGTGGTTGCCACAGGTTAGCGAGGAAGGAGATGAACTGATGAGGCAAAGAGGATTTTTAGGGCAGTGAAATTACTCTAAATGATACTATAATGATGTATACCACTACATATTTGTCCAAACCACAGAATGTATTCTGTGTTGAATGACTTCACCAAGAGTGAATCCTAATGTATAAACTATGGACTCAGGGTGATGATGATGATGATGTGTCGATTCAGGTTCATCAATTGTAACAAATGTGCCACTCTGGTAGGAGACGCTGATAGTGGAAGCGGCTGTACCCATATGGGAGCAGGGCACACACGAGAAGTCTCTGTATCTACCACTCACATCTGCTGTGAATCTACAACTGCTCTAAAAAAAAGTAAGTGTATCAAAACAAAATGTCATGTCCACTTGAAAGCTCAGAATGTTACTTTATTTGGAAATAGGGTCTTTGTAGCTATAATCAAGTAAAGATGGAGTTATACTGGATTAGGGTGGGTCTTAAATCCATTGATTAGTGTCCTTATAGGGAGGGGCATAGAGACAAAGGGGAAAAGGCCATGTGAGGACAAAGGCAAAGATTAGAATGATCTAGCTGCATGGGGCACCTGGCGGGCTCAGCCGGTAGAGCATGCGACTCTTGATCTCGGGTTTGTGGGTTCTAGCCCCACATTGGGTGTAGAGATCACCTAAAAATAAAATCTTTAAAAAAATAGAAAAGAATGATATCATTGCAAACTAAGAAATGCCAAGTATTGCTGGCAACCACAGAGGCTAGGAAGAGACAAGGAGAGATTTCTCCCATAGAGCCTTCAGAGAAGGAGCATGGTCCTACTGACACCTTGTTTGTACTTCCAGTCTCCAGAAATGTGAAAAAATAAGTTTCTGTTTTTATCCACAGTTTGTGGTACTTTGTTATGAAAGGCCTAGGAAACCAATACAGCCTACTTCCACAGACCCATCCCCAAATCACTCACCCAAAGTACAAACCCTGTAATATGTACTTTTTAACACCTTCTTTCTGAGACACACCACAGTTCCCCATGTCATATGTTCTCCCTCCCTGCACTGTGTAATAACCCTCCTCTTGTTTACATGTATGTTTCTGAGTAAAGACCATTGACATCATTAAAATTCCCATAAGGACCCAAACCATAAACCTCCCTAAGGCCCAAAGTGACCCCTGAAGTCTATGCCAGCACTTTCAACACTTAATAAGCCTCAAGGCTTTTAACCACAAGAGAAAGAAAAAGGCAGTTCACTACACAGATGTTTATTTTCATGGTGAAGCCACTAGACTTAAAGTTCCTTGGGGTCTGTGACCATGTCGGTCTTATTTACCAATTCATTCCTATTCCTCAGCCTAAATCCTAGAACAAGGTCAATTAGTAAAATTGTTTTCTAAACAACTAAATGAAGGAACGTTGCCCTTCTTACCTAGGGAGGCCAGGTTCTGAAAGTTTTCCAGCATCACATCTCTGTAAAGGCTCCTCTGAGCAAAATCCAGCAGAGCCCACTCCTCCTGGGTGAAGTCCACGGCCACATCCTCAAAGACCACAGAGTCCTAAAACATCCCACATATATTCTTTTCAGAAAGGTGCCCACTCTCCCCACGTGTGCAGGAAGATCGATGAGGTTGCTAATACTGGGAAACTGAGAATCAATTCACAGGAAGTTCTGAAGATTTTATGGTCTCCCAACATCTACCCTAGAATTCAGACACCAGATCTTTCTCTTTATACCCATTACATCCTTCCTAACTGACCCCATCCAGTCTATGTATCTAACCACACTTCTAAAACACCAAATTTATCTCTTGCACAGTTTGATGGTGACCATTTCCAATCTTATGATCCAGGACAGTCCAGAGCCTACAAGAAATGACAGAAATGCTCTAGAGATGAAATAATTTCCACACGGACACCAGCAATTCCTTGTTACACAAACAATTTCACCTGCTTCCTTCTTTCCCACCACAGCACTCAGCACAACATGAAAGACTGGGTCAAATCCAAGTGAGGTTTAAATGCATAAAAACACACTGAGGAACAGGGAGCTTTTCTTTCTTTCTTTTTATTTCTTTCTTTCTTTCTTTCTTTCTTTCTTTCTTTCTTTCTTTCTTTCTTTCTTTCTTTCCTTTCTTTCATTATCTATCTATCTTCCCACAAACCTGAGGCCCAGGAGCTTGCAGAAATATAAATTTCACCTCAGGCCCACAGCTGGCCATATTGTATTCTAGGCCAGGGGTCAGCAAACTATAGCACATGGGCTGAATCCAGCCTACTATTTGCTTATGTAAAGTTTTATTGGAACACAATAAAACATTTGTTTATGTACTGTCTGTGGCTGCTTTCAAACTAAATTGGCGGTTTAATTGCAATAGAAACTCTTTAGCCTTCAACGCCTAAGACACTTACAATGTGGCCCAATAGAGAAATAGATCACTAACAACTGCTCTAAACAATTAGGAGGTCAAGGACCTGGTGGAATGGAAAATTCTTTTGGAGAATTATTAGCTCCTACTTACCTGTGTCATATTTTTCTGTAACTCTGCAACTTTTCTTTCTTCTTCCATGTTCCCTTCATGAAGAAAGTCAAGAGTACTGAGAAGTTAGAGCTGAGGCAGGAGAAAGAAAACACGAGAATCCAGGTCTCCCCACAATTTCCACAACTCATGAGCCTGGATGTTGCAGCATATCCGTTATGAGGGATCACTCCCCTCAAAACACACACACACACACACACACACACGTATAAAGCATACCCCCAAGACACCCAACCAAATACACACTGATCTTGTAAGGAGATGGAGTAATCTTATCTCCTCTAGAGCTAAAAAAGCATTGCTGGGGTCCTTGCTAATTAAAAAAAAAAAAAAAAAAAAGGTTAAAAAAGGTTGAGTCCCATGTTCTAAGTTAACTGAAATCTAAAAAAGTTTAGCTGTCAGTTTTCCCATGATAATGACAAACAAAAAACAGCAGACAATGCCTACAACCATAACTTTGACACTGTGTCAAATCCAAAAAAAGCATTTATAGATGTAACTTCTGGGGGCTCCACTCCCCGTATTTCTTACTTCTGCACCATTGGCAGCTAACAGGAATTACTGCTCAGCCCCTGACCACTGAACCCTCCCCTCCGTGGGCTGCAGGGCCTCTGAAACTTGATTTTTGCGAAAAAGCATCAACAGACTGAATTCCACATGTAGGAGGCAGGGAAGACTGCCATGCTGTGACTCTCATCCTAAATTGTGCCTACACAGTACAGAAGAGCAGAACAAGAATACCTGAAGGGAAGTTAGCAACATGTCATCTCCGATAGTAATATCTGCAGCTCTATTACATAAATTTAAAATAATGAAAACACAACAGTTTTTTCCATGCAGTGGATCAAGTAGTATATTTTAAAACTGAAAAAATCACAACATTCTTTACTAAATTAATAACGTGCCATTTAAGCAACCATGATGTGAGAATGATCTTGCAAAGAGCTTTTCTTTCATAGAAGCTCTGCAAATCAGGTATTATTACAACCAGTTTATAGTTGAGAAATCTGAGAATCAATTAACCATACACTCAATGTTACCCAGTCAGAAAGCTGCTGAGGTGTATGTAACACAGGGCGTATTACATAGACAGATGTGTGAATGCAGGCCTGTTTGTCCTCAAAGCCTAAACTCCCAATGAGTGTATTTCTGAACATATACCTTACAATTTAGTTGTTAGTGAGGCCCTTATTACTAACATTACCAGAGTCTAGCCTAGAACCCTGCTGTGCACTACGGAAAGTAGGCAAATGAAGTATTCTATTTAAATGTTTTATCTTGGGGCGCCTGGGTGGCTCAGCTGGTTAAGTGTCTGGCTCTTGATTTCAGCTCAGGTCATGATCTCAGGGTCCAGAGATCAAGCCCTGCATCAGGCTCTGTGCTCTGTGCAAAGTCTGTTTGTCTCTCTCCCTGTGCTCCTCTCTGGGGGGGAGAAATAAATAAATAAATAAATAAATAAATAAATAAATAAATAAATAAAATCCTCTTAAAAATAAATAAATAAATGTTTTATCTTTGAGCTCCTCTAGACTAAGCCCCCCCTTTTTTAAAGATTTTATTTATTTATTTGACAGAGAGAGACATGGTGAGAGAGGGAACACAAGCAGGGGTAGTGGGAGAGGGAGAAGCAGATTCCCCGCGGAGCAGGGAGCCCGATGCGGGGCTCGATCCCAGGACCCTGAGATCATGACCTGAGCCGAAGGCAGACGCTTAACGACTGAGCCACCCAAGTGCCTCTAAGCCCCCTTTTTTGAGCAAGGACACTTCCCTTAAGGTCCCTATCTCTTGCTCCTTCATTTCATATTTACTTAGGTAATATTTACTCCAATCCCACTACATACAGTCACAGGGGATACAGCACTGAACAAAACAGAAAAATCCTGAAGGACATGGATGTTATAATCATTTGAGGGAGGGCAGTAAATGAACAAAATGTATCAGGTGTGGTATATGATACATAATAAGGCAGCACATTACCGGGATAAAGAGGCACATACACATTTATTTTTAGCCAGTTAGGACTACTTTTGTGGCCGGGAAGAAGCAGAAAATTAAAAGAAGTGTTTCAGATAACACTGGAAATCCACAGTTGGTGTGGTACATATATTTACATATTTATATGAATATCATCAACTCCCAGAGAAAATAAAATCAGTATGAGTGGGCTAACCATTAACTTAAAGGATGGAAAAAGAACAGCATAAAGGTTTAGAAAAATGAAAATAGGACAAAATTAATATTTTTAAAAAACTAATAAAAAGAATCATAAAAATGAACAATGTGTCCTTTGAAAACTAATGAAATCAACAAAGCTTTAGCAATTTTAACAACAGAGCATAGACAAAGAGTTATGAATGAGTCATAATCACAGATGTTGAAGGGAGAATACAACAAAAATGTTAAGAGAATATACACGAAAATGTACATATAATGAATGAATTTCTAGAAAGAAGTACAACTTTCTGGCAATGATCTAAAATAAATACAAAACTTGATTACATCCAATCCTAAAAGAAAAAAAAAAACAAAACAGTAGTTTAAAACATGCCCACAAAGGAAATATGAATTACAAATTGTTTCACAGGCAACTTCACCAAATAAGTAAAGGATTCATAATTCCATTGTAGGGATGGAAAATACTGTTTTCCTGAGTGTTTCCAAGCCAAAAAAGTACAACTCAAAACAAAACAGGAAAGCTCTCATTCACACATATGAATGCAAAATAATATAAAAGTTTTAGTACAGTCGAGAATTGAATAATGAGGGTATAATCACAAACCAAGTTCATTTCCTCCTAGGAATGAAAGGTGGTTAAAAATGAAATCCTCAATTAATATAATCATCACATTAATATTAAAAGATCATATGGCTCTTCCTCTTAGATACAAAATAGTTAACGATCTATATCAATATCCATTGCTGATCATTTAACCCATTAGAACTAGAGAATAACTTTAATTAGGAAAAAATAATTATCATCTACAACACCTACAGCAAACATCTTTTTTTTTTTTTTTAAAGGAGGCTCAGTGCCCAGTGTGGAGCCTAGCAGAGCTTGAATTCACGACCCTGTGATCAAGACCTGAGCTGAGACCAAGACATTATGACTGGGGTCACCTGGGTAGCTCAGTCGGTTAAGCGCGGTACTCTTGATTTTGGTTCAGGTCTTTTTTTTTTTTTTTTAAGATTTTATTTTATTTTATTTTATTTGAGAGAGAGTGAGCGAGAAAGAGAGCACAAGCCAGGGGGAGAGGCAGAGGGAGAAGCAGACTCTCTGCTGAACAGGGAGCCCGACGCGGGGCTCGATCCCAGAACCCTGGGATCATGACCTGAGCCAAAAGCAGACGGTTAACCAACTGAGCCACCCAGGCGCCCCAGGTTCAGGTCTTGATCTCAGGGTTGTGAGATCCAGTCCCAGAGATCGGGGTGGGACTCGGGGAGTCCGCTTAAGATTCTCTCTCTCCCTCCCCTCGCTCTCTCTCAAAAAAAAAAAAAAAAAAAAAAAAGACACTTAACTGAGCCATCCAGGCGCCCCACAAGCATCCTATTTAAATGCTGAAATGATAGAATAATTCCCTCTGGGATCAGGAACAAGGCAAAGATGCAAATTATATGCTATTCTAGTACTGTCTGTCCACTGGAGTGGAGGTCCTAGTAAACACACTAAAGAAATAAAAAAGAATGCAAGGTACAGGAATAAAAGAGAAAACGCTGAAAATGGCACATGATCTCACTCTCGGTGTGAAATTCAAAATAATCTACAGATAAATGATTAAAATTTATAGCTGCATTCGACGATGAAGGGGGTTACAGAGATACTAAGTAATCAGTTCACATTTATGTACCTGAATATAATGTATCAAACTGATGCCCACAGGCAAGGTAAAATTCACGGATGAAATATCTCCTGCACCAGGAGGGGAGATGGGAACGGAGTTGAGGCAAATGTCACCCCGTGCTCACCGAACACGCCGAAATCCACTGACCAGCGTACAGACGAGGTGGAGGCGCTCGTCCCCGTGACCGAATGGCAGGGATGCTTTTACTTTCCGAAAAGACAGCAAAGGATGCTTTGGAAGGCCGATTACATACGAGGGTGGTTTTCTAACTCTAGCCTGCAGCCGACTCAACCCGGCTGCTGCACGCAGCCCAGAGCTCCGGATTCAGTGAGTTTGGGACGAGCCGCGGCCGGGGGAGGCCCCCGGCGCTGGGTTCCGGCGGGGGCAGGGGGCACGGCCAGGGCGGCGGTCCTCCCAATGCCTACCTCTCCCCCTCCCGCAGGCCGGACTTGGGGCTGGTCTGACCGAGCCGGGAAGGACGCGCCGAACTGAGGCAAAACACTAGCCCAGACGCGAGGGGAGGAACGCAGAGATATGGCCGCCAACTCGCGCACGCGCAAGAGCGCATTTCTGCTTCCGGTTTCTGATCCGCGCACAGCGTAAGGGGCGGGGCTTCGGGAGCTGAGAGTTAAGGACTAGCGGCGACCTGCCCCTGACCCTTTCATGGGCTGGGGTAAGAGGAGGTCCTTATGACCAGGCTGGTGTTTTGGGGCACTCTGAGACAAGAGGATGTCCATGTCCCTGGGGATTGCTACAACAAGTTAATGAGCCCATAAGGCAGAGATGGCAGGTCTCCTAAGCACAGCTAGCAGGCTTTAGCTGTAGTCCCTCTCAGATCTGCTGTCAAGGATGGCATTCCAGCCCCTCCTCAAAGGAACATCAAGACCTCCAATTCTTGGGCCCAGCCAGCTAAAACATTACTTAAAGTAACTAAAAGTCAAGGGGTGCCTGGGTGGCTCAGTCGGTTAGGTGTCTGCCTTCAGCTTGGGTCACGGTCCTGGGGTCCTGGGATTGAGCCCCGCATCAGGCTCCCTGCTCAGCAGAGTCTGCTTCTCCCTCTGCCCCTCCCCCTGCTTGTGCTCTCTCTTTCTCAAATAAATAAATAAAAATCTTAAAAAAAAAAAAAAGTAGGGACACCTGGGTGGCTCAGTCGGTTAAGCGGCTGCCTTTGGCCGGGTCATGATCCCACCAAGTCCCACCCACATCGGGCTCCTTGCTCAGCAGGGAGCCTGCTTCTCCCTCTCTCTCCCTCTGCTTGTGCTCTCTCTGCCAAATAAATAAAATCTTTAAAAAAAAAAAAAAAAGTAAAGTCAAAGACGTTTATATCCCTGCCCTTCCCAGGAGCCCAAAGAAGGTGGCTATTTTACTGAAGGAATGTTCTAAACCACAAGATGGGTGTTGGGTTCTGCTTACCACAGCTTCTTACCAGGATGCCACCCAGAGGAAGAAAGAGCCCAAACTCCTGGGGGAGGTGAGACATGACAGAATGCAGGATCCTGGAAAAAAAGGACTGGTCCCCTGTGCTGGAAAAGAGAAAAAAAAAGTACAGTGTCACCACTGTAAGAACTGAGACAATTTATCCTCTGCTTTGCCAGTGACCTTCCAAAAAGTACTAAAAGACAAAAAGGCAAAAGGGGAAGGCAAAAAAAGGAAGGGCTCTTTCTTGGAGGAGGAAATACACAGCATCTCTATGATTAAGGTCCTACTCCAAGAAAGCACTCCCTCTCCCCAACCCCAGGAAATGAATGGCTTGGGAGGAGGATTAACGATTATCAGCTTAACTAGTAAAATTGGCCCACTTTTGCTAAAAGATGATTCTGTCCTGGTTGTTCCTCCCAGACAGTCCCTTTTCCCATTACTGAAATGGGACCTGCTGAGCCAACCTCATGAAACAAGTTGAAAGCTTTTGCTATTGGTGGGCGCCAGCCGTTGAGAACTAGTTAACTTTCCTTTATCAGCGGAGGTGGTCAATATGCTGCAGGAACTACCAGCTGAGAAAGGCGCTGAAGGAGTTCAGGCCATCCTCGCTGACTTAGTGAAAGAAGGGACACCGATTCCTGCCATTTCACCTTTTAGTTCCTGGTGCAGCCTGTGCTTAAAGCCACTAAGCATAAATGACGCTGACCATAGACTCTAGTTAAACATGATTATTCCCTTCATTAGAGCACCCCTACCAGATATCACTGCCTTAATGGATGACATTTGAGCCGAAATTATAAATTTGGCTAATATGTTCTACTCAATAAAAGTTTCACAGGAGAGAAAGGCATCCTCTCCCACAGCCCACATGCTGTGCTCTCTCTCTCTCTCTTTTTTTTAAATATTTTATTTATTTGAGAGAGAGAGCATGAGCAGGGGTAGGAGGGAGAGGGAGAAGCAGACTTTCCGCTGAGCAGGGAGCCCGACGGGGGCTCGATCCCAAGACCCCAAGATCATGACCTGAGCCAAAGGCAGGTGCTTAACCAACTGAGCTACCCAGACACCCCCGTGCTGTGCTCTCTTAAAGGCACTGTGGGACAAACTTGGACCTGCTTCCAATACCCAGGAAGTAGAACAAATCCCCTTAGACTAAATAGATAACGCTAGCCACAAATCACCATCAACTTTAACCTGTACTCTGTGACTGTGCCTCCTCCCCATAGCTAAGGAGCCCAATCTAGACTGCAGCTAAGCAGTTTTATATTCTGCATTTCTCTTCTGAAGGGGCAGGGCAAAAAGCGTCTTACCTCATCAGAACCTAGGAGGCAATGAGAAACTGTCTGCTGACAGTTTCCCGGGGGAGGTGAGTGGGAGATGGCCTCATGGAGGCTCCTCACAGGCCTTCTATCCTTTCATGTTCTGGGAGAATCACAGGGCATTCTGCCAACATTCAGATTGGCCACAGGTCAAGCCTTTGCCTGCATGGCCTATGTGGATAGATACAAAGATGCAAGGGGGCCACAGCAGAGTCATTTCTCTACAACTCTGGCCCCCTATTTTTCATGTGTCTACCTAAGAGTTCTTTTTAGATGGTTTTTGTTTGTTTGTTTGTTTGTTTGTTTTGTGGTAGGCAGAATAATGCCCCTGCCAAAGATGTCCATGTCCTAATCCCCAGAACTTGTGAATGTATTATTTTGTATGCCAAAGGGGACTATGCAGGTGCGGCTAAATTAAGGTTCTTGAGACGGGGGAATTATTGAGGTGGGCCCAATGTAATCACAGGGATCTTTATAAGTGAAAGAGGGAGGCAGTAGGGTCAGAGTCAGAGGAAGAAGTGTGAGAATGGAAGCGGTGATCAGAGTGATTTATGGTCATGAGCCAAGGAATGGAGACAGCCTCTAGAAGCTGAAAAGGTAAGGAAACGAATTCTCCCCTGGAGTCTCCAGAAGAAACACAGCCCTCTGGACACACTGAATTTGGCCCAATGAGACCCATTTCAAATGCCTGACCTTCACAACTATGAGATAATAAATTTGTTTTGTTTTAAGCTACTAAGTTTCTGGTAACTTCTTATAGCAGCACTAGGAGGCTAACATAGATACTGTAATTAATTGTACCCATAGGGGCTTATACCAGAATTGATTCTGTTCTTTTTTTTTTTAAGATTGTATTTATTTATTTATTTGAGAGAGAGAGCGAGAGTGAGCAGGAGGGAGAGGGAGAGAAAACCTGAAGCGGACTCTGTGCTGAGTGCAGAGCCTGATACGGGGCTCAATCCCAGGATGGTGAGATCATGACCTGAGCCAAAACCAAGAGTCAGACGCTTAACTGACTGAGCTACCCAGGTGCCCCTGATTCTGTTGTTTTAGGGAACTTCAGACAAAACTGACCAGGACCATGACTCCCAGTAGGGTGATGAGGGATACGTGGAGGATATACTTCAGCCAGGCTCCCCATGCAGAGCCAAGCCAATTAAATCATTAAACTGGGTGCAGCAAGAGGTGTTGGCAGCTGAACATATCCTGCTTCAGCTGCCAGCAGGAAGTCCAAGGTAACACAATTGTTCATTACCACTTGTGCTAAAGTGTTTAGAACACTGTCATCATATGTGGGAAATATACAAAATAGGCCAATAATAATAGGATGAGGCCAAAGGGAATCATATCAGTGCCCAGAAAGTTAATTTTGTTCTGTTAATTCACGTTCAGTATCAAGGGAGGCTGCTTCTCCCTAGAGGTTCTTTGAAGTGTCTAAATGTGAACGTCCATTTCAGAGGTTACCTTGGGGCATGGAGAGGAAGTTTATGGATTGAGACTTTTTTAGAATTTTACTGTGTCATTACAAATTCAGCATCCTCATCTTACTGCAATTAAACTCACACTTTCCCACCTCCAAAAATCTTGGAGACCGAAACATTGGCCAGATCTCTTAAAAATATTTGTTTCCCTACAGAGTTTCTGTTTCAGATGATAAAAAAGTTTTGGAAATGGACAGTGGGGATAGTTGGACAACTTTGTAAATATACTGAATGCCACTGAGTTGTACGTTTAAAGATGACTGAAGTGGTAAGTTTAAATTTTACCGCAGTTTTTATTTTTTTTTAAAGATTTTATTTATTTGACAGAGAGAGAGAGACAGCGAGAGAGGGAACACAAGCAGGGGGAGGGGGAGTGGGAGAGGGAGAAGCAGGCTTCCCGCCGAGCAGGGAGCCCGGGGGCTCGGGGCTCTATCCCAGGGATCATGACCTGAGCCAAAGGCAGACACTTAACTGACTGAGCCACCCGGGTGCCCCTTTACTGCAGTTTTTAAAAACATTTGTTGTCTTTCATTATCTTATCTCATTGGCTGCATTTTTCTCTGAGCAGTGTGTCAGCTACACACACTTTCCGATCTCCCAGGAGGAGCAAAGGAAGGAGCTAGGGAAAGTGTACAAAGGTTTATTTGGGAATAGCAGAGAACTGCAATTTGGGACAAACAACCTACAGCAAAAACCATACACTAGTCCAACAAACAAAGGAGAGAAACATTATTTTTTGGAGAAGGAGAAAGTTGGGAGGGGTTGTTTTGAACAAGAGTCCATTGGAGAAAAGGAAGAGTTCAGGGTGATGATAGTTTCTCATTGACTGAGTTGCTGGGGAAGTCTATTTCTTATAGGAGATGCAATGTACATCTTCTGTTGGGGAATGTAATTTCCCATTGAGGATTCTTCTGTTGGGGAGTGTATAATTGATAATTCTTATAGTGATTAAGGAGTGGTATCCTGTAAGAGTTTCCCCTCTGGCCTCCTGACTGCATTTAGTAAGGTTTCTCAGAGTTTCTGAGAATAAATTACAATTCTATCAGAATAGCAGGTTCACTACCTAGTCCTTGACATATCCCAGGGAAACAAATCCCTCAAGCCAAGAAGAATTACAGCAATTCAGAATTCCCTCCCCTTTCACCAAAAGACAATTTAGAGAATTCCTCAGACTTATTGTAGACTGTCCATTTTCAACTTAATGTAATTATCTGCCTCCTTCTATGACATGACTAATGACATCCCTGACGCTCTGCCATGGCTAATATGGAGAAATTTCCCACTCTGGGTCTCCCAAATTATAGTAAGCACTTTTCTTTTTCTTAGTACTTGAAAGGGATGGCCAAGCTCTTAGACTTTTAACTCAAAATCATAATGGAAATCAGAGGCCTATTAGGCATAACAGTTGCTCTCCTAACCCAGTAAAGAAGACAGTAGCCTCAGCTGCACATCTAGACAAACCATCTTTTTTTTTTTTTTAAGATTTTTATTTATTTGACAGAGAGAGACACAGAGAGAGAAGGAACACAAGCAGGGGGAGTGGGAGAGGGAGAAGCAGGCTTCCGGCGGAGCTGGGAGCCCTACGCGTGGCTCGATCCCAAGACCCTGAGATCATGACCTGAGCCGAAGGCCGACGCTTAACGACTGAGCCACTCAGGCGCCCCTAGACAAACCATCTTATTTAACCTTAGGGTCACCTCTTCACCTCCAGCGTAGTGGACTGAGGTGCTGTTGTAGCGTTTTCTCCCTCTTTCCTCAGGTGCAGTTTGCAGCTCTCTTCCCAGGTTAAGGGGAATCACAGACAGGAGGCTGAACTATATAGAAAAAAAATGAATCATGAATAGTGACTTTATGTGGCCATAGGAAAAGCTCGAGTGCAGCGATGCAGCGATGCAGCGATTGTATTCATTATCTCCACCGGAAACGTGCAACAAGCTATGCAATGAAGAGTATGATTCACGTATGCACCAAGATTTGAAAGCAAATCTTATTCAGTTAAGACATGTAAGAGCACGGGCTGGGGAGGAAAATAAGCCGCTTCGGACCCAGCGGCCCGCTTCGTTCCCGCGGGAGGAAAACGGCATCTCTCCTCCTCCAGTTGGTTGGCACAACGGGCATCTGCGGCCCTCCCTTCCCGCGAGGCCCCGCCCCTTGAGCTGTTCGCGGAGACCCGAAAAGCGCATGCGCAGGGCGGCGGCCATTTTGGCCGCGCGCCACTCCCGTGTCTGAGGGGAAGTCCTCCCCTCTCAGCGGCCGGCCTTGGAGCGCCTACGCGGGAAGGAAGGACCGCGAGGGGGAGGCGCAAGGTTGAAGGTCCCTTCCTCCAAGAGCCGGGGCCGGCCGGGTCCCCGGGCGGCGACGGTAGCCCCGGGGAGAGGCGTGCCGGCCAGGCCTTTTCTGGTCGTGGTGACTCCGGCTCCTGCGACCCCCGCCCCCGGCAGCCTGGCGGTTGTGTTTCCTGCAGGCGGGCACGCGGTGCACTTGTGGGTGTCGGTTATTGAAATTCGGTAAGTTCTCCGCTGGAGAGAGGGACCTTTGCAGGTTCTTAGGGAGCACGTGTGTGTGACACAGATAAATGCAGGAGTGAATGAATTCGCCGAAGTACAAAACCTAGCGCGGCGGAGCCCTGCCAACGCCCGGCGCTTCCAGTGTAGGAGTCTCTGAGGGGAAGGACGAGGCTGGCCCGCTGCCGTTAGCTGGACTTGAATTGACCTAAAGTAACATGAGTTTGGACAGGTGGGTTTTTCTTTCGGATATTGATCCTTAAAATATGCAGCGGCCATGAAACGAGCATCCGTGGAACCTTCATCCACGTTCACTAACTGTTAAGATTTTGTCTCGTCATGTGTATTGTTAGGATGAACCAGGTAATGGTAAATTGCAGACATTCACTTCACCCCTTAATGGTAAGCATGCATCAGGACAATCTTCTACTAAAAACAACTCCAGGAAGTAGAATTTCTCCAGTTTTCCGAAAGTATCTATTAGAGTTGTCGGGATTTTTTTGGGAGCTAGGATCCGAACAAGATTTGCAAATCGCATTTTGTTTTAGCTCTCTGATCCCTTTTACCTAAAATGTTTGCCTGCATTTTAAAAAAAAAATAGTTTTGGTTCTTGAACGTTCCAGGAGAATTTTACTGTAAAATGTGGGCATTCCAATATGATGTTGTTTTCCTATGATTTCCTGTATTTATTTATTTGTCAGAGAGAGCGCACAAGCAGGGGGAGCAGCAGGCAGAGGGAGAAGCAGGCTCCCTGCTGAGCAGGCGGCCTGATGTGGGAGTCCATCCCAGGACTCTGGGACCCTGACCTGTGCGGAAGGCAGAGGCTTAGCGGACTGAGCCGCCCGGGCGTCCCTTCCTAGGATTTCATTTAATTAACTTGTCTATTTCTTGTAAAGGAGACTTGGGTCTAGAGCAGTACTATATATATTGTGAGGTACAGATGTAATTTTTTATAATTTTTAGTAACCAAATAAAAATTTTAACCTGAGGGGCGCCTAGGTGGCTCAGTCGGTTAAGCGTCTGCCTTGGGCTCAGGTCCTGATCCCAGGGTCCTGGGATCCAGCCCCGCTTCCCGCTCCGAGCTCAGCGGGGAGCCTGCTTCTCCCTCTCCCTCTGCCTGCCTGTCTGCCCACTTGTGATCTCTCTGTCTGTCAAATAAATAAATAAAGTCTTTAAAAAAGTAAAAATTTAACCTGTGAAATTATTTTTAGTGTGTCTTATTTAATCCAACTTACCCAGTTATCAGTATAAATTGGTGAAATTAATGACTAATGTAGTTAGTAGAGAATTATTAATGAGAAATTTTACATTTCTTTCCTTTTGTGATAAGTTGCTGGAACCCAGTGTGTATGTACACTGGATCTCAGCGTGGATGCTGAGTTTTCACTGGAAATTCTTGATCTGTATTTAGCTCTTACTGTTTTGCTGTAGAAAAAGATCTCCAAACCCAGATTGTTCAAACATACTGAAAAGTTTTTTAGTAACTGAATCAATTTTATTTCTAAATTCTAATTAATTAAAAGTAAATAAAATTAAGAATCTAGTCCCTCAGTCACACTAGCCACATTTCATGTTCACAGTACCCAAAGAACCAGCCAGTGCTTGCCTGGTTAGACTGCAAATTTAGACACTTGAACGTTTCTGTATACTTTGTATAGTATCAGGAAGCAGGTAAGTGCAAGTTGTCCCATTGTTAGGAATGAGAAGCATTTAGTCAAGGTGCACTTCTCTCATAGTCATATTTTTGAGGTAATCCTTGGGTGGTACTTGGCAACAGGGGAATCTGTTTCCTAACAGCCTTTTTTTTTTTTTTTTTTTTTTAAGATTTTATTTATTTGACAGAAACACAGCAAGAGAGGGAACACAGCAGGGGGAGTGGGAGAGGGAGAAGCAGGCTTCCTGCAGAGCAGGGAGCCCAGTGCGGGGCTTGATCCCAGGACACTGGGATCACGACCTGAGCCAAAGGCAGGCGCTTAACGACTGAACCACTCAGGCGCCCCTCCTAACAGCCTTTCATCCAAGGGTTTCACATCACTTGTCAGTTTTTGCCTCAATCTGTTTTTACATGGGGGCAGGGGTGTTACAAAATAGTGTTTTTCCTGTCATTCCTTCTCCATTCTTTAGCTATTCAGCTTTCTTTCCCCACCTCCCCTGTCCTCTCTACTATTTTCTTTTTGGAGTATCACAATATATTCTTGGACTTTTCTTTCATTCACTATTATTTTGATGCTCAAGCTGTCCCAAATTTGCCCAAGGGTAGTCCTTTTGAATCCTGTGTCCCTTCAGCATGAATCCTTTTAGTCTTTAAACCCTATTAGTCTTTAAAATAAATTCCCAGTTCACTTTGTACTTTTTTTTTTTTAAGATTTATTTATTTGAGAGAGAACACAAGCAAGGAGGAGGGGCAGAGGGAGAGGGAGAAGCATGTTGAGTAGGATGTTGAATGGAAGACGCTAGACACAAATTAATGCATATCGTATGATTTTATATGAAGTTCAAAAACAGGCAAAATTACAGTGTTAGAAGTCAGAATAGTGCTTCTATTTGAGGAGAAAGGAGTAATTTAGATGAGGCATATGAGTGCTTCAGGGTGGAGAATTTCATGATAATGTACTGTACACTAGTAATTCTACACTTGTTTGAATGTGTAATTCAGTAAAATGTTTGAAAAATTAACTGTAATTTCCAGGTATTTGAAAAGACCAACAAAATGAACATAAAGCATAAATAAAAAAAATAAAAGTATAAGTAAGGAAGGAATTTTTAAAAGGCAGATTTAATGAAAAAAAGAACTAAGAGGTTTTTTTAGGAAAAAAGTAGATAAACTTTGGGCAAAGTCTGATTTAGCACTCCACCTACTCAACATTTTATACCCTCTGGTAGGACTCAGGGGATTGGTCAGATCTCCTACATGAGTGTTTCTAAACTGATATGCCATTGAAGTAGAGCAGTATTTGAAATGTATTCTGAGTTTATTTTGTTTACCATGGAATTGTTCTAGTGCTTTGGATCAAAAGTTGAATGTCACTTTTTAGGCAAGTCAGATGCCAGTTTTTCAAGAGCCTTCTGAAATGGTTGTTTTTGTATTCTGTCTTTATCTTTTGCAGAGCTAGTTCTGAGTTTGCTAAGAAAAATCCTTGGGTGTATGTGTGTGTGTGTGTGTTGGGGAAGGCAGAGGATAATATTCCTTATCTCTTCATATTTTTTCCCTAGCGCTTAACACCAACTAATAGAATACAGATTTATTGTTTAGTATCTGCTTAGCCCTTTGGAATGTGAAAAATCTAAGGTATGGGGCATTTTCTGTTAATTATACTGTGCTCTCCTCAGTGCACAGTGTATTATGTAGCAAAGGGAAGGACCTTCGTAAAAATTTGCATAATGGATGAAGGCAAAAGCTGATATAAGGACTTGAAGGAAGGCAACTGGGCCTATGTGGTTTTGCCAGCTGGAGGAGCTCAAAGATGTCTGAATTAAATAAACCGTTTGTGCTGGGGATCCTCAAGACCACCCTCATGCTCAGCAATGCAGTAGGACTCACAAGACTCATGCTGGTAAACCCACCATTATAGTTTATAGAATACAGATCAGAATCCGCAAAGGGATAAGACACATGGGATTAATTCCAAAACAAACCAGGCACAAGCATCCAAGTGTCTTTTCCCAGTGCAGTTAAATGGGCATTGCTTAATATTCCTAGTAATAATGTGTAACATCGCATGTGAAATATTGCCAACCAAGGAAGCTCACCCGGTACATTAGATTATTCAATTGGACTGCTGTAACAAAAATATTATAAATTGGGTGGCTTATAAACAACAGAAATTTCTCACAGTTCTGGAGGCTGGGAAAATCAAGATCAAAATGCCAGCAGATACGGTGTCAGGTGAGGACCTACTTAACTGGTTAATGGAAGGCCGTCTTCTCACTGTGTTATCACATGGCAGAAGGGGCAAGGTAGCTCTCTGGGGTCTCTTATAAAGGCACTAATCCCATAGTTACCTCTCAAAGGCCCCATCTCCAGAAACCATCACACTGGGGATTAGGTGACAATGTATGAAGAGGCAGGGAGGTACAAACATTCAGTCTGTAGTCCCTGAGCTTTGGTGTCCAGGTTTTCATTGTGGGTCAGTCCCATAGGCATGTACCACTGACTTCAGCCACTTAGGCTCCAGCCTGAGTTCAAACTGTTAGAACATTGCCCAAAGACTCGGGCATATAAAAACAGATGTTCACCATAAATCACATTGTTAGCATAAACTATCTGGTCCAACTGGTAACTGTGTGGCCCAAGGCTTCAGACATTACCAGGCAAGGTATTCCATGGACTCAGGTTGTCTCCCACAAGCCCCGCCAAGAGTAGATCTGAAGACAGGCTTTTCTCAGGAAAGTGCAGGATTTGAGCAACCCAGACCTGCTGAATTAATCATTTCTTGCACACCATTTTATAATCGTTGTCCAGGTATGTCGGCAAATAACAATAACCTTAGGAGTTCAGGCTTTTGAGCTAGAGTAACCTGTATTCAGACTCTGGCTCTTCCTAATTGGTGATTTTGGGCCAGTGACTGCTTCTATCTCAATGTAGATTGCCTCAGCTGTGGAATGACAGTAATAATCACCATGTTGATAATCATATGAGCTACCACTGCTTCTGGCACATAATAGGTATTCAGTAAATGACGATTGTTATTTATATTCATGTGGTATACTCTACAATTTTTAATGGCTTTCATGTAATGTAACTTCATCTTCTACAGAGAGCTGACTAATGAATGATGCTTCATGACAGCTGAGTACTACCTGTTGCTTAAAGACTGATGGTGTGTGGCAAGACTCCACTGCTACTTAATCAAAAGGAATTGAGATTGACCTATCTCCACTAAATTCAGACACTGTCTTGAAGGACTTTGGGAACAAGAGGGTTCAGGGAAGTTTTACTGTCATACCCACAGGATGCCAGCCATTGATCTTTTCTCTTGTGGTAAGTCCTTGTTGATGCTCCTGTCAGACTGTTTTACCTGGCTTGTGAACAGCCTGTCTTGTGGTCAGTGTCTAAGCAGACCTGTTTCTGTACTGTCCAGGAGGGGGCTTAAGTAGATAAGAACATTCTGATGTCTACGTCCTGGGATTTGGGAAGGAGGGGTGGGTATTTTTGTGGGAGAGAGTCTGCTTAATCACATGATGAGATTCATTATTGTTGGCCAAAGAAAACAACTTTACCTCTCTGGACTTTAAATTTCTTTTTCCGTAAAATGGAATTTTTCCTCCCAAAGCTCAAAACCCTTCTGATTTCAGATGAGGATGAGGTAGTCTGCTTGGGTATTTTATGGCAACAGCAGGTGTGTCAATTTAGAATTAGTATGGAGTAGCTTCTAGCCTGAGTGGGAATTTTGGGCAGTTTGGGTTCTCAGGTTTTATTTCTTCTCCCCAAGGTCACCTTTTTCTTCTGCCTTTGTGAGGAGAAGTCAGAAGAGGAAAGGATAGTGACCAGGTGTCTGACAAATTATTCTCAGGTAAGTAGGAAATTTATTCTTTTATAAAAGTACATGCTTCTTCCTACCAGGTAGACATGTTTTCTTCTAGTGGAACAGAGTTTCTTTATGTATATAGGGCCTGCCTAGGGACTGAGTACCCAGATAAATTTCCTCAGGTTTCAGGATTTTTTATGTGGTTGACAGATGACATAGGGAGATGATACTGTTATCCCAGTACTTACTAATTCAGTCCAGCTCTCATCTGTGCTGATTGTGTGCTCTTAGTGTGCTATGATACACTGTGAGGGAGTGGACATGTGTTTCTCAGAATTTGTGCTATCGCTGGAGGAATGATTCATTTATTCGCCAGCATTTATTGTGTCTGTAATGTGCTCAGATTATGGTAAGTCCTGTCAATAGAGAAGAATAAGACTAGAAAAATGAACAATGTAGCTGTGGTGAGATACATTCAATTGGGTAAAAGAGGTGCTCTTAAAGCTATATGACTGGATGAGGTCACCAGTGAGTATGTCCAGGTAGAGAGGAGAATGGGCATGAGGACCATCAAGCCCTGGGAGAGATGATGGGAGAACGTGGAATGCTATCTAAGCTTTGGGTCTCCCATTCTCTTTCTCCAGTGAACATGGGTTTAGATGGCAATTGCCTGATGCTGGGATGTTTGTGATGGTTTAGGACCCAGTGACCTTTGAGGATGTGGCTGCGGAATTCACCCAGGAGGCGTGGATTTTGCTGGATCAAACTCAGAGAAGGCTGTGCAGAGATGTGATGCTGGAGAACTACAAGAGTCTGGCTGCAATACGTAAGGTTGGTGCCATGTCTTCATTTAGCTTTTTCTGGAACAAATCTTTCTTAAACGACTGTATTCTAGACTCTGTGATGACTAATGGCAATGCAGTGGTAAAAAGAGCAGACCTTGTTTCTGTTCTTATAGATCTTATCTTGAAGTGGCTTCCTCTTGAAAATGAAGATCTGTTTGTTGTTCTGGTTTTATTTTCTCTATGGATTGAAAGGCTTAGGGCTTCAAAAATGTTTTGAAATACAAGTTTGAGCCGGGGCTTCAGGGGAAAGATCGGCACCCTTTTTGGTGAACAATGAGAGAGTATGTGTTTGCATTTTAGTTTCATTTGAAAGTTTATTGGTCTGAAAAACAAAGTTTATTGGTTTGATAAAGTTGTCACGAACATTTTATTGTTTCTCAAGTTATACCTGACAGTATTTGGTATCCCTGGAGGGGGGTCCTGATTTATGGAATTATTTGTCATCCCTTACATGTTCTTGTATCAAGCTTCTTTCTCTGAGAGCCGGTACCAGCTGTGCAGACCAGGTCTGATCTTTCAGGTGGAACAAAAAGGAGAGTGGAGGATAGTGGGAAGGGTTTGCAAAGTAAGGGAAAAGGGAGAGGTGATTTCTTTATGAAAAACAGCAGGAATCTAGGAACTGTGGTCTGTTTGGAAATGTTAAATAGGAAGCTTTTGAAGATGGATTTTTCCGGAGAATGCTGGTGCCTTTGGTTTCTGTGGTTCCTTGGGTACTTTAGACTTCTCTTTAACTTTCATCCACTTCTCTGAAACTTCCTTTTGGCCTGACAGTAAGATCTATTTCTTCTTTAAATTTTGCATTTAGCTCTTTATTCATTTTCTTTCGTCTTTGCTTTCCTGGTTATGCTGCTTTCTGTTCACCATCAGTCTCAACATTTATAGAATCATTTCTTAGGAAATCACCTACCAACTTGACCAGCACCTTATCATTGCCAGACTCTTAATGTAGTCAGATTTCTCAATCTCTGTGTATTCATCTTTTTATTTTATATTTTAAGTCAGTCTTTGAAAGTAAGTAGACATCGGCCTTTATTTTTTTTAACACTTTCCTTCCATCATTTATTTCTCCAAGACCTTAATGTGTTTTTTAATCTTATTTCAGATTGGGAGATTTGTCTTAATACCAAATGGTCAGCACCTCAGCAGAATATTTTGCAGGGGAAAACACCCAGTGTGGTAGAAATGGTAAGATTCTCAGTGTGTAATTCCTTGCCTTCCACACCAGTGGAAGATTGGAAATTCCATAAGATAGAAAAGCAACATGATAACCATAACAGACATTTGGGGCTAGTGTTATTCATCCCAAACAAAACTGTTTCTCACAGAGTCTCTGAGCATTATGAATTTGACAAACCCTTTATATACTCCCCGAGATATATTCACACAGTGTTCACTCAGTATTTCCATATACATAATTTAGATACAGTTTTGGATAAGTAATTTCATCTCAATCAATTATCAACTAAACTCTATAAGAATCCCTGTGAAAGTAAAGACTACAACAGAACTTTTTAGCAGAATGGTCACATCATTCTGCTTGAAAGCACTCAGGTCTGGAACCATGCATTGCATGCAGTGAAAATGGAAGAAAAAACAAAATCTTCAGTCATACTGATTTGTTTCCTGTGTAGTAGAACAGAATTCAAGGCAGAGGGGAGGATCTCTGAATGTAATAAAGCTGAAAAACTTTTGTAAGTCATCGTAATCTCTTCATCAACAGGAGAGAAGCCATACTGGAGAGGAATTGTTTAATTTTAACCATTGGGAAGAAGCCTTGAGTGAACACTCCTGCTTTAAGATTTTCAGATTACTCACATTAGAAAAAAACTTGTGAGTGCAACCAGTATGTAAAAGCCTTCACAAAGAACTCTGCCCTTAATCTATACAACAAAACCCATAATGGAGAAAAGACTCCTAAGTGTAATCAGTGGTGAAACAGTTTTTAGCCAAAATCCACATCTGTTCGTGAGAAAACTTATACTCGAAAGAAACCCTATAAATGCACGGACTGTGGGAAAGGCATTCCTTCTTCCTTACACCTTAGAGAATGTGTAAGAATTCATAGTGGAGAAAGGCCACAAACCTTTAAGGAACGTAGGAAAGCTTTTTCTCATTCTACAGGCCTTTTTGAGTATATGCAAATGAACAATAGAAAAAAGTCCTACAAATCTAAAGAGTGGGAAAACCTTTATTTGATCTTGTCTTATTCATCATTTAAGAACTCAAAGTGAACTGATGCCTATGGAATGTAAGAAATTTGAGAAAGCCTTTCCTTGTTCCCTAAATCTTGCTAAATGTATACAGTTTCATATGAGAGACACACACTGTGTTTGCAAGGAGTGTAGTAAAGAGTTTACTTGTTTCCCAAAACTTAATATTCACATGTGAGTTCACACTGGAGAAAAACCATATGAGTGTAGTAAATGTGAGAAAACCTTTACTGATTCTTGAGGTCTTATAAACACGAACTCATACTGGAGAGAATCCTTATGAATGTAAGGAATGTGGGAAAGCCTTTAGTAACTCATCTTGCTTTAAAAGTCACATGCAAATTCCCTTGAGTAAAACCCTATAATTGTAAGCAGTGTGGGAAAACCTTTAAGAATTCACAGTATAGGGGCGCCTGGGTGGCTCAGTCGTTAAGCGTCTGCCTTCGGCTCAGGTCATGATCCCAGGGTCCTGGGATCGAGCCCCACATCAGGCTCCCTGCTCCGCGGGAAGCCTGCTTCTCCCTCTCCTACTCCCCCTGCTTGTGCTCCCTCTCTCGCTGTGTCTCTGTCAAATAAATAAAATCTTTAAGAAAAAAAAAAAAAAAAAAAGAATTCACAGTATAGAAAGAACTTTTGAAGTAAGGAATATGGGAAGTCATTTAGGTATTCTTTGCACTTTAGTCAACATAACACATACTGGAGAAAAGCCATGTAAATGTAAAAAGGGTGGGAGAGCCTTCACTATTTCATCAGGCTTTACAGTACACATGAGAACTCACACTGCTGGATGACCTTTTGAATGTAAGGACTGTGGGAAAGCCTTTACTCGGTTCACATATCTTTTTTTTTTTTAAGATTTTATTTATTATTTGTTAGAGCACAAGCAGGGGGAGTAGCAGGCAGAGGGAGAAGCAGGCTCCCTGCTGAGCAAGGAGCCAGATGCGGGACTCGATCCCAGGACCCTGGGATCGTGACCTGAGCTGAAGGCAGACACTTAGCCAACTGAGCCACCCAGGTGTCCCTCAGTCCACATACTTTATTCAACATTTAAGAACTCATAGTGGGGAAAAGCCATATATAGATGAGGAAGGTGGGAAAACCTTTACTACTTCATGCCTTACAGAATGTATAAGATTTCACTCTTGAGCGAAGCTTACGCTTGCAAAGAATATGGGAAAGCCTTTAATACTTTCTCTTAGAAAACACATACTAATTCATAGTGAAGGTAACCTTATTAATGAGGAATGTAGGAGGGCTTTAGCTCTGCCTTATACTTTACTATTCAGCTCTGATTTCACAGGTATGAAAAATCTTATAAATGTAAAAAGTGTAGGATTTTTTTTAATTCTTATCCCCCACTTTGGGAAAACATGAAAGCACACATTAGGAGAGATCCCATGAGTGAAAGGGATATAGGAAAGCCTTTGATTATTCTTTGTTATTAGGAAACATAATTCACACTGGAGAGGAACTGTAAATTATAAATCTAGAGAAGGTGGAAAAGACTATGTTAATTTATGTTACATGTAATAAATCACATTGGAGAGATTCTGTGTGAATGTAAAAACAGTGCTTTCAGTAAATATCTTACATATTTTTTTTAATAAAAATTGAAGTGCTAAAAGGGTTTTTTAAATGAAAAACCTTTGTTACAAAAGGTTTTTTGTTTTGTTACAAAAGATTTTTGAATAAAACCTAAAAGTGTAAGAAATTTGGGAAAGTTTTAGAGTACAAATCTTCACTTACTGCATACAAAAAAGTTGATACTGGAAAAGAAAACCATTTTTACTTAAATGGGTTGTCTCTGGGTGTGTGTCTTAAAGTAGACCAATAGTTTTAAAGACCATTGATGTTGAACATCTTTTCACATATTTGTCATCCATTTATCTTTGGTGAAATGTATGTTCAAATATCTTTTTTCTTGTTAGAGTCTTTGGTTTGTTATTACTGAGTTTGGTTTTCTTAATGAACAGATTTATTGAGATATAATTGCCATGCAATAAGCTGTACATATTTTAAGTGTATGACCTGCGTTTTGATGCATACACACATCCATGAAATCATCGATTGTTTTCCTGTACACTAGCAATGAACAAATAGAATTTGAAATTGCAAACACAATACTATTTATATTAGCACAACAAAATATGTGCAAAGTCTATTATGGGGAAAATTACAAAACTCTGATGAATGAAATCAAAGAACTACATAAATGGAGAGATATTTAATGTTCATGGATAGACTCTGTATTGTCAAGATGTTAGTTCTTCCCAACTTGACTAATAGATTCAATCCAGTCAAAATTCCAGCAACTTATTTTGTGGATATTGACAGACTGATTCTGATGTTTATATGGAGATGCAAAAGACCCAGAATAGACAACACAATATTGAAGGAGAAGAACAAAGTTGGAGGACTGAAACTACCTGGCTTCAAGACTTAATATAAAGCTGCATTAAGACGGCTGGTGGTGGTAAGAGAATAGACAGATTGATGGAACAGAACAGGTTGCTGAGAAATAGGCCCACTTAAATAGTCAGCTGATCTTTGACAAAGGAGCAAAGGCAGTGGGAGTGAAGAAAATTCTTTCCAACAAATGATGCTGGAACAATCAGAGATCCACATGCAAAAGAATGAATCTAGACACCGAACACTCTTCACAAAAATTAACTCAAAATGCATTGTAAACCTAAGTGGAAAATACAAAACTATAAACTAGAAGGTAACATAGGAGAAAACCTAAATGTCCTTGGATGTAGCAATACCTTTTTAAATATAAAACTGAAGGCTTGATCCGTAAAAGAAATAATTGATATACTGGACTTCATTAAAATTAAAAACTTAGGCTCTCTGAAAGACCTTGTCAAGAGAGAAGACAAGTTGGGAGAAAATACTTGCAGAAGACACATTTGGATAAAGGACCGTTACCCAAAATATACAAGGAACTCCTAAAACTCAACAGTAAGAAATAGCCTATCAAAAATGGGCCAAAGACTTTAAGACACATTTCTCCACAGAAGATGTACAGATGGCAAATAAGCATTTATGAAAAGATGCTCTACATCATGTCATCAGAAAAATACAAATTAAAATGAGATAGCACTACACATCTATGAGAATGGCCAAAATCTGGAACACTGACAGCACCGAATGCTTCTTTGCTGGTGGGAAAACAAAATTGTACAGCTGCCTTGGAATAGTTTGGTGGTTCCTTTTTTTTTTTTTAATTTAATTTAATTTATTTATTTGACAGAGATAGCGAGAGCAGGAACACAAGCAGGGGGAGTGGGAGAGCGAGAAGCAGGCTTCCTGCCAGCAGGGAGCCCGATGCGGGACTCGATCCCAGGACCCCGGGATCATTACCTGAGCCGAAGGCAGACGCTTAACAACTGAACCACCCAGGCGCCCAGTTTGGTGGTTTCTTACAAAACTAAATGTACTCTTACCAAATGATCCAGTATCCGGGGTCCTTGGTATTTCCCCAAAGAAGTTGAAAACTTATGTTCATTCAAAAACCAACACATGCATGGTGTTTCAGAGTTGTTTTGTTTGTTTGCACATGAATGTTTATAGCAGTTTTATTCCTAATTGCCAAAACTTCAGTAGGTGAGTGAATGCCTTCAGTAGGTAAATGAATAAATAAACTGGCGCATCCAGACAATGGAATATCCAGCACTTAAAAAGACCTGGAAGCACCTTAAATGCATATTACTAAATGAAAGAAGTCAATCTGGAAGTGTTACATACTGTATGATTCCAATTCTTATGACATCATGGAAAAGGCAAAACAATGGAGATCAGTGGTTGTTGGGTTGGGGGAGGGGCAGCTTGGGGTATGAATAGGCAAAGCACAAGGGATATTGAAGGCAGTGAAATACCTTGTATGATACTATAATGGTGAATATATCATTCTATATTTGTCCATACCTTAGAATGCACAACACAAAAAGTGAACCCTAAGGAACTATGGGTGATGATATGTCAATGTTGGTTCATCAGCTGTAACAAATTTACCCCTCTGGTGTGAAATGTTAGTAATGGTGGAGGTTATGTATTGTGGGGGCAGGAGTATATGGAAAATCTCTGTACCTTGCTCAATTCATTGTGAACCTAAAACTGTTTTTTTAAAAAAAAAAAAGTCTTAAAGTGAATAGAGACCTTTGAATCCAAAAACTTTGGGCAGGGAGCAAGATGAAATAGGTCTATAAGACTCCATTAAAAATATGGTCCTATGGGAAAGCAAGTATGATTCAGGTAGCAGAACTCCACAGAGCATCATTCCTATGATGCAGTACTGCTCCTTAAAGGAATAGACAAGATATTCCTGTCTTTCAGAATTGCTATGGATCATTGGCTATAGTAGGCCTCCCATTCCTCCCACTCCTTCCTTCCTTTTTTAATGATAAGCAGCCAGCATTTTATTTTTTTTAAGGTTATTTTTTTAGTAATCTCTACACCCAATGTGGGGTTTGAACTCACAACCCTGAGATCAAGAGTCGCATGCTCTTGTGACTGAGCCAGCCAGGCACCTCCCACGCCTTTCTTAATATGAATGTCTAATATATATATATATATATATATATATATAGTGTATGTGTGGGGAGTAAATAACTTGTCTCTTTACTTCACAAATCTTCAAGAGTAACATACTCAAACCAAGCAGTCTTTTCCAGACTTTAGATGTCAAGATTCTGGACATAGAGCTTGAGTCTGATACTATGGGCACAAGATTTTGGCATGGTTTTAATAGGCGGTGACTATTTGTGTATGTGGAAGGTATATAAATAATTTGTGGCAGACTGATGATTTTAAAACTTGGCCCCAAAATTCTTTGACACTGTTCCCTCCCCTTGAATCTGGGCATACTTTTGACTTTCCCCTAGAGGAGTACAATATAAATGATGCCATGTGATTTCCCAATCTAGGCCATAAGGGACCGTGCAATTCCCTCCTGGTTATCTTGGCATCTTCCTCTGTTGGGATACTGCCAGTTGGTATGCTTCCCTTGGAAACCAGCAGTTATCCTGTGACATGGAGGGGCTACATGGAGATGCTCCTCTCAACAGTGGAGCAAGATGAAATAGGTCTATAAAACTCCATTTTAGGTCTATAAAACTCCCATCAATAGCTAGAGGAATAGCCCTCTAGCTATTTCAAGGAAGGCAACCAGATGCATGTGTGAGTCTCCAGATGACTCCAGGCCCTTGTCTTTGGAGTCATCTTGAGCTGTGTGAGTTTTCCCAGATAAGGCCCTGGTCTTTGTAGAGCAGAGACAATCCATTCATTCCCTTTGTGTCTTGTCCAAATTCCTGACTCATGATCTGTGAAAATAATAAAATGGTGGTGGGTCCACACCAGCAGTTTTCAAACTTTTTGACCTCAGGACTCCTGTATACTCCTTAAAATTGAGCATCCAAAATGCTCTATTATGGGCATTGTATCTATGAGTATTTGACATATTAGAAGTTAAGACAGATGTTTCAAATATTTATAATTCATTTCATAATGTACATACTTAGGAAAATTACTATTTTCCAAAATGAAAACAAAAAATGTGAGAAGTGAGAGTCTTTTCTTGACCAAACTTTAGTAAGTCTCCTGAACCTTTTCCTGGGTCCATCTGTGCACTTCCTTATAAAATCCGGTTTTATCAAGAGCCCTGCTAAGTCAGTTTAGCAAGAGTTCCCTTATCCTCCACCATCCTTCAGGTGCTTTCTAATCACCCTGGCCTGTCTTCAGCAAAGATTGTTAGGTCAGTTCAGCCAGAATTCCTAACCCCTCTTGTTTCCTCTTAGTAATTTTCCATCCACTGACCCCTATCCTGCTTCTTGGCTCTAAGTTCCCACTTACCATGCTGTATTTGAACTTGAGCCGATTCTCTCCCCCACTGTAAAGTCTTGTTGCAGTGGTCCCTGTACCTATCTCGATGGCTGAAAAAAGTCTGCCTTACCATCTTTAACAGGTGTCATTATTTTTTTCCTTATCAGATGAATGACAAGCTTTACAAAAAGATTTTTATAAATCATTTTTTCTAGCTTAATTGGTGACAGCTGGAGTCTCATACATGCTTCTGCATTCAATTTTTTGCCATAAAATTGATGAAATGTATATAGATGAAATGTATATAGAAAATTAAGCTTCAGTGAGATACATGGTTGGAAAAGAAAAGTATTTTCATATAATTTTGGCTCTTTGATACTTTGCCAAAATTCAACTAATGGTAGTTTCTTAAAGATTTAGTTGCACTGTGGAGTATGAAGTTCTATCAGTGAACTTTTCCTGTTCTGTTACATTAAAATCCATTGATTTTTCTTGCACTTTGGATATTTTACCCGTATGTGATTTTGTGCCATCATGTGTTAACTCATATAGGAAATAGTGTACTACATTATGCATATTTTTCAAATGTTGACTTATTTTATTATGAAGCATCATGCACTAATATAACTATTGATCATAGCAGAAAGGTTTGTAAATGTTGAGAAACTGCCAACATCATGGTTGCAGATATATACATTTTCCAGATTTTTCTGTTGCCTCAAGGACATTTTTAAGGAAAACTGGATTTTTTTTTTTTTTAATGTTTTATTTATTTATTCATGAGAGTCAGAGAGAGAGAGAGAGAGGCAGAGGCAGAGGGAGAAGCAGGCTCCCCACCCAGCAGGAAGCCCGATGTGGGACTCGATCCCAGGACCCTGGGATCATGACCTGAGCCGAAGGCAGACGCTTAACCATCTGAGCCACCCAGGCGCCCAGGAAAACTGGATTTCTTATTTATCATGAGTATGTGGCAACGAAGAATACAATGACTGTGGCACCTGATGCCGCTGCCTTGATTTCTGCCAAGGTGCCGGCAATTTTACCCACCATTGCTTTTATATCATATATATAAATGTCAACGTGATGAAATGGTAAATAATAGAACTACTATAACAATAGTTTTGACCTCACAGACTGCCTGAAAGTGTCTTGGGGTCCTTCAGTTTGGCAACCACATTTTGAGAACTGCTGTTATGTATCACTGTGTTTGGGGTAGTTTGTTACACAGCAATAATAACCATAACAGACTTACCCTCTTTTTCTTTTTTATGATTAGTCTCTTCAGTGGTCTAGACAGTTAACTGAGAAAATTCCAGGGTGCTTCAGAATTTGGCTTGCTTTTTGCCCAAGTAGAGCCTAGGTGTTAAGGGCTCAGACTGGAGCCTGACTGCTGGAGTGTGGGTCCTGCCATTGTTGCTTTTGAGCCATGTGTTTGGGGTGCTTCCCTAAGCCTCTCCTAAGCCTCATTTCCTTTTGCTAAATGAGATCATTAATAAGGCAAATGATTGTTACCAAATGTCAGTGGAAACTTTTTAACAGTCATGACTCAAGGGTTGGTGAGACCTCCCAACTATTTTGCACTTACTGCATGCCACGAAATGCCCTGAAAGCTTTCCATGGATTGAGTCACTTCATCTTCATTACAACTCTGAGGGAGCCACTGTTCTTATTCTGCTTATGTGATTTATATGACATGAAATATCCACCATCATTTCTGGTGGATTCTAGCTCAGTGTTGCACTTTAAACCATCCAGTTTTTAAAGCTAACAGTAACCCTAGCCACTGACTCCAGGCTTTCTGGCCTCATCCAGAATTAACAGCAGCCAAATTCTGTTCCTCTGGGTTCCATATTACAAGTGGCCAGATTTTCGGAATTACTGTGTTCCCCTCAGCAGAGAACTCACAGTTCAATTGGAACACAGATATCTCCACACAGAAACCCATTGTTGATGTTGCAGCTGACCCAGAACTGCCAGCAGAACTGAATCTGCCCTCGCTTTCAAAATGTGGCCAAGTACTAATTGTAAAGAATGTGAAACACGCATTTTGGCAGAAGTGATAGATAGTCGTAGGCTGGACCTTGATAGGAGTGAAGACTGACCTATGGTTTTGCAACTGTGATTGAATAATTTTTCTGAGTTTTTTGAATAATTTTAATGAATAATTTTTATCTCCTTATTTTTACTCCTCCTGTTTCTTTCCCCTCTCGTTGTGGAAATTACACAGGCAGTTTCATCCATCTGATTGCACATGCACATTGTGTACAGTCTTGTTAGACATCAAATATTCCAGAATATAAGCATGACAGTAATTAAGCACAGGATTTTATTATTAAGCCACTTATTCTGCAGATCCCAAAATGAACCTGAATACCACCATGGCTGGCACCAGAGACCTATTAAATCACAGTAAAATCATATCAGAATAAGACTGACTTTTTTGCTTCTCATTTTGCTTGTTAGTAATCATTCTTCAAATTCACAGCCACAAATAGAAGGGATGTTAATTTTTCTCCACTGTTTTGGCACCTGTGACTGTACAAATGATTTAATTTCAGGTTATCACAGTTATATGTGTTGGTTTTCAGAAATTGTAAGAAAATGAAAAATTTGTTGCTGTCATCAAAAAAGAAAGAAATCTTCATTTGTCTATTGGAAAAAACTTAGCATTTGGCAAGGGCAGGTAGATAATTTTTTAAAAGTATACACAGGCATTTAATGAAGCTAGAGATTTTAATTTTGGAACCCTGAAATCCCCCAGATTTAGTTTCTGGGAATTTGTATTGAAAAATGTCTCTGCTCTTAACCCATATGTGGTACAATTTTGCCAGGTTTTGATCTTGGTATAAATGGTGAGAGGGACTTTTTTTTAATCCTAAAGTAGTCATTTTATTTTTTAATCTGAAAACTTGGTCAATAATGCACAAACCAGAAATACAAATGCAGACATTTCTAATGGAAGAAGAGCTACGCATTGAGATTGAAAGCCTGTTCTCAATTTGAGGTCCTTTTTGCTATAAGAGCGTAAGGATTTTAGGCAAGTGCATCACAAAGTGTTCTTGTATTTGTATGAGCCAGTGGTGGCTTAGTATAAATAACATGGCTTTTTATAATGCTTGTGAGGAAATCTCCAGCATTTCTATCCTGCTTACCCCAAATCTGGATGGACTGTTAAAGCCCTTAGGGGCCCCAGTAAGAGAAGTGTGTGTTATTAGTTCTCAAATGAGATTCATGCGAATGGGAAATTCACATCTGGTGCAGTAGTTTTTTATGCCAACCCCATTCATGTCCCCAGGTTCTGCTTGGCACCTTGAAGGCATCTATGTGGGTTCCCTCTGTTTATCTTTGATATAAAAATTAGTGCCCTGCCCCAAATGTTTGTAGCCATGGGAGGTAGGATCAGCCCTTGGTAGTCCTTTGAGTAGAAGAGCTTTGAGGTGAGGGCCTAGGGTTCACTGTAGCAGCAGGGAGCAGATCCAGTTGTGAGAAGACATTCAACTAACTGAATTTCTGGACCATTTGACTCTGGAATTTCCTTTTCCAACCCCCATCCCCCCAAAAACTGTTAAACGATAGAATCAAATTTCATTAGTGAGCTCTTTTCTAGGCTGTATTTTTTTTTTTTTTTTAAGATTTTATTTATTTATTAGAGAGAGAGAGAGCACCTGAGAGAGGGGAGGGTCAGAGGGAGAAGCAGACTTCCTGCTGAGCAGGGAGCCCGATGTGGGACTCGATCCCGGGACTCCAGGATCATGACCTGAGCCGAAGGCAGTCGCTCAACCAACTGAGCCACCCAGGCGCCCTAGGCTGTATTTCTGTGAACAAGCAACCTGATCTGTGCATCTGTACGTGCAGCTTTGTCATTTCCTCTAGGAATGAAAGGCTCTAGGCTTCCAGTGCAGTGCATAAACAATGATGGCCAGGGCAGAGTTATTGGCCAAGGCTGTGTGTGTGTCCAGTGGAGCTCAGGAGGGTTAGTGAGCGTTTTACTTCTGTCTCAAAATGTCTTGCTTTGTGCCCAAAGACAAGAGTCCTTGGTCAATGAAAGTGTGTAAACGTCCTCACAGTTCAGCTAGAACTTTGTAAGGCTGTGCTCATTATGTGGTAAAGAAAAGACCCTAGCTTCCTTGAAATCTCTTTTGGGGGAAATATAGATTGAAAATTTTACATTTTTAAATTTTTTTAAGTTTATTTAATCTACACCCAACATGGGGCTGGAACTTAAAACCCTGAGATGCTCCACCAACTGAGCTAGTCAGGTGCTGGAAATTTTTCTGTTTTAAACACATGGTTCTAATCTATAAATTTAATGTTAGTATTTAGGTTCCTAGCACTTAAAGGGCCTTCTGTTTACTGGAAGGCATTTTATGGAGCCCTCTGCCTGAGAAGCACAGCCCACCACGAAGGGATTGAGATTTCTTTTAACCACAGATCTCCACACTACTGGGTAGTTTCATTAAATAATATTAATAATGGTTCTCTTAATTCTTAAATCCTTCTGTGTCTAGGCAGATGTTTTATTCATGGGGGTGTCAGGAAAAGTCACAAAGGGGGTTATGGAGCTTTTTTAAATCGTTGAGTTTTGGAGTGTCTAAATATAGGAACAACAACCCCAAAGGACGTAATATCCACCTTTTTCTCTACCAGATTGGGATTTTCACTTTTATATCATGGACTCCGTTTATGCAGATTTAAGTCAATTCTCGGGGCCCTAATAAAATACCATTTTTTGGTGGGTAATTTAAACCGATGATTGATACCCAACGTTTTGTTGTTTAATTTTTGCTTTTTGTTTTTAAATACCAGGATATAATTGTTTAAATTGAGTCCGACCTCGGTGGGGACTTATTTTGGTTAGGAAGATAGGAGGGGCAGTGACCTCACAGGTGAATCCATAATGGCTTAGAAGTGAGGTTTAGGCCCCTTTTCCTGTGCCGCTCAGCCCCTTTTTCAGTCTTGAGAAACTACTTTTTCCCCTTGGGTAGATCTTATAGCGTCAAAGACGCCTCTGCGATCAAAAGCAAGTTGCTCAGCGCTTCGCGTTGCCCGTTTACTCGTTTTTATGTCTGCACGTAAGGTGGGGCGTGAACTCACCACCCGAGGTCAAATGTGGGATACCCTACGGACGGAGCCAGCCAGGAGCACTCCCCTTCCTCTGAGGGAATAAAAAACTTACTTCTGCTCTTTTACCCTGCAGCGCCTCGGCCACGAGCAACCCGTGGCCGGAAGCGGAAGTGCGTCCGGCGGGTGCTCTCTTCCGGGGCCGCTGCGGAAGCTGAGACCCGCTTTTTTGTCCATTGGCGGTTTACTTCGCCTGGCTGTAGCCCAGGTGTGGTTATGCGGGTTAAAGATTGCTGTGCGGGATTGGGGAGGGGTCAAGGGCACGGTGTCCAGCACCAGCTCTTCCGGGGTCACGGCACTCTCTCCGGGCCTCATCGCGCGCCTTTCCGCACCGGGGCCCCCGGGTGTCCCTGCTTGTCCTCCCTGAGCCTCGACCCCCTTGCATCCGCGGCCCGGCCGTCGGGCCCCGAAAGGAAGCAGGTGGGGAGATGCAGTCAGGGTGCTACTGGGAGGTCTTCAGCCCATCCCCTGTACGCCTCTCTTTAAAATTCTCCCCCGAATTAGTTACTTTTCCACAAGAAAATGCCCTCTTCTGTATTTCATTTTCTGTGTTAACGGCATTGCCTTGAAATACTCGTAAGTTCAAAGATCTTTCCTCACCACCCACCCCCCCACCCCCGCTTGGAGTTCTGGGGATACATCCTAGTCCCTGTGGACTGACGATTGAGTTGTTCCCCTCTGTATGGGCTTGTGCGTGTTTCTTCCCATTCCTACACCAGGGTCGATTTTTAGAGGTAAAGTTGTTGGGTCGTGTGTAGTATTTCTAGGTACTGCCAACCGCCCTGGTCCATGGGCCTTGTTCTTTTTTTTTTTTTTTTTTTAAGACTTTATTTATTTATTTGACAGAGAGATAGGGAGAGAGGGAACACAAGCAGGGGGAGTGGGAGAGGGAGAAGCAGGCTTCCCGCTGAGCAGGGAGCCCGATGTGGGGCTCGATCCCAGGACCCTGAGATCATGACCTGAGCCGAAGGCAGTCGCTTAAGGACTGAGCCACCCAGATGCCCCAGCCTTGTTCTATTTTGAAGCTTCAGAGTGTTTATTTTCCATCTAGCAAGCTGCAGACCTCTTTGGTTTTCAAATAATTTGCCTGTAGATTCTTGGATGTTTACGTAACGGTCATATCCTCTGTGAATAATGACAGATTTATTCTTCCTCAATAATCTTCCGATCTGTTATGTTCCCCCATCCCCACCCTGCATTTCTCCCCAACCCTCCCTAATATCCAACACTGGCTAAGACCTCAAACTTGACTAGAGGAGTCACCACTGTCTTTTTCCATGTCTCAAAGGCCCTCAGCTTATCACTAGAAGTTACTGTTTGTTCTAAGTTCTGATACATTTTCCAGTTAAAGACATTTACTTGTGTTCTTTTTTTCTTGATTTACTAAGATTGTTTTGTTTTTAAAGGTTTTATTTATTTGAGAGAAAGCATGAGCGAGAGGGAGGGGGAGAGGGAGAGAGAGAAGCAGACTCCCCACTGAGGGCAGGGGAGGAGCTCCATCCCAGGACCCTGAGATCATGACCTGAGCTGAAGTCAGGAATTGGATGCTCAACCAACTGAGCCACCCAGGTGCCCCTTGAATTGTGTTTTTTTAATAGAGTTGGTTAAGATTATTTTTAAGTTATGTGAAATGTTGGCTATTACAAAACACTCTTTCATTGAGATGATCATGGTTTTCTCCTTTGATCTATGAATAAAACAAATTATATTAATTGATTTTCTAATAAGCATCTCTGGTATTCCTGGGATAAACTCAACTTGGTTCTGATATATTAAGATTGTCATTTATTGATGTATTTGGTTTGAACTTTAGGTTATTTGTGTTTATTAATGAGATTGGCCTAGCATTTTGTTTTTTTACTGTGGCCGTGTAATGCTTAATGTCAATATTATACCAGTCACAAAGAACGTTCTTCTTCCCTTTATACCCTTAATCAAGGTAATCCCTTTGATTAAGTCAAACTGTTTTGTAAATTTTTTATAAAAGAGGTGTGTCCATCTCCTTCTCCTTTCTCCCTTGTGGTAATTGTATAAGGTATTGTAATAGAATAACCAAAATGCAAACATGACATTTTGGGTCATGCACAATTCTGGAGTTTTGCATGATGCCTAAATTTCTAAATAAAACCTAAATATATAACTCTTGCTTTATAGATTCAGTAAGTTATTATCTCTACTAATGTTTAGTAATATACAAATATGTGATTTAACCAGAGTCTTCATAAGTGTGTCTGATCCCTGGAAAATTTTGAGTCAGATTGGAATTCTCTCCTCTTTGAATGGCAGAACTGACTTATACAACCCAAGCCTGGTGTTTTCTTTGTGGGGAAATTTAAATGCCTAGATCTTTATTTTGTTTTTTTCTTTGTTTTATATTTTGTTTTGATTAAGATATCTGTCCAGGCAGTAAGTTCTTGGGGCTGGGGAGGCCTGAATCTCTCTGAGCAGGTCAGCAACAGCCCAGATTATTTTGGGTTTTTTCCTGCATTTTTTTATTGTGATGAAAAATATATATAACATAAGAGGCGCCTGGGTGGCTCAGTTGTTTGGGTGTCTGACTCTTGATGTTGGCTCAGGTCTTGATTTCAGGGTTGTGAGTTCAGGCCCCACATTGGGCTCCATGCTGCATGTGGAGCCTACTTTAAAATATATAATATATATTAACATATATATTTTATTATATATATTTTTTATTATACATATAAACACATGCTGTATACACACGCATGTGTATATGTCATACACGTGTATATCACATGTGTTATGTACATATGTGTATTATATACATATATATGAAAACATAAAATTTGCCATTATAAGCATTTTAAACATACAATTCAGTGGCATTAATCACATTCACAATGTTGTATAGCCATCACCGCCTAGTTCATTTTTTGTAATTTTAGCACTACTTGGTTTGTTTGTTTCTGTAGAGTCATTTTTTTATTTCTCAAGAAATTTATCTATTTCCTGTGAGTTTTAAGCTTGATTGGCATAAAGTTAATCATAATATCTTATATGTTTAATCTCTGTAGTGTCTATAATTGTGGGGGGCGGTGTTTCTTAATTTTCTTTGAGCCTTCTCCCTTCTTTTCTTGAATAATCATGCATGACTTCTTCCTATTTCATTAATTTCAAAGGACCTCATTTTTTTTGCTTGATTAATCTCTACTTTTGGGTTTTTTTTTTTTAAAGATTTATTTACTTACTTTAGAGAGAGAGTGCACAAGTGGGAGGGGCAGAGGGAGAGGGTGAGAGAATCTCAAGCAGACTCTGTGCTCAGTGTGGAGCCCGAGGCGGGGCTCGATCTCACGACCCTGAGATCATAATCTGAGCTGAAACCAGGAGTTGTTGGCTGCTTAGCCAACTGCACCACCCAGGCGCCCCTACTTTTTGTTCTCTAGTTCATTTTTTTCTCTTTCCTTCCTTTAACTTTTCTTCTTTTATTTTGGGATTTTTTTTTTCCTCTAAATTCTTAAACTGGAAACATTAATTTTTAACTTCATTTCTCTCTAATGTAAGTATATGAAGCTTGCTTTTTTTTCCCTAAGGCCTAGTTTAGCTGCAGCTTACAAGTTTTGGTACTTAGAACTGATCGATAACCATAGGATGTATTTTCTAATTTCCAATTTAATTTATTATATATTTTATTCATGAGTTATTCATAAAGATGATGTTCTCTAAACTCCAAATGTATGGCTTTTCATATTAGATCGAACCATATGAACATGCTAACTTTCCACCATTTTTTTACCTATAGAAATGGCAGTGTTGGAGCACCTGGGTGGCTCAGTCAGTTAAGCGTGTGCCTTCAGCTCAGGTCATGATCCCAGGGTCCTGGGATTGAGCCCCACATTGGGCTTCTTGTTCAGTGGGGAGCCTGCTTCTCCCTCTCCCTCTGCCTGCGGCTCCCCCAGCTTGTACTCGCTCTCTCTCTATCAAATAAATAAATAAAATCTTAAAAAAAAAAAAAAGAAATGGCAGTGTCATATGGCTCAACATAATAGTTTTCTTTTTTAACTGAATTTCATTTTGGTCAAGGAACAAAACTATATAAATCCTTTGAAAGTTTTAAAACTAGTGCTCATGTCAGCAGCACATATACTAAAATTGAAAGCTTTAAGACTAGCTGTATATTATAGGAAGAGAGCTAGTTTTTGTAAACACTCCACGTGTGATTGAAAAAAATATGTGTATTCTCCATTTATTGAACGTAGTGTTTGTAAGTGTTTTAAGTGAAGCTTGTTCATTTTACTATTCAAATCTTTATATCCTCTTTTTTTTTTTTTTACCACTAATCTCTGCATCACTGACAGTATGTTAAAGTGTTTGACACTGATGGTGATTTGTCTATTTCTCCTTTAATGTTGTTAGCTTTGATGAGACTGTGAGTGTGCACAACTTCAGAATCTTTATATCTTCCTAGTGAACTGAACCTTATATTCTAATGTAGTTGCCTTTCATAATGCCTTTTTTTTTTTTTTAGATTTTATTATTTATTTGACAGAGAGACAGCGAGAGCAGGAACACAAGCAGGGGGAGTGGGAGAGGGAGAAGCAGGCTTCTTGCCGAGCAGGGAGCCTGATGCGGGACTCGATCCCAGGACCCTGGGATCATGACCTGAGCCAAAGGCAGATACTTAACGACTGAGCCACGCAGGCACCCTGCCTTTTGTTTTAAAAGGTGTGAAATCAGAGGTACCTGGGTGGCTCAGTCGGTTAAGTGTCCGACTCTTGATTTCAGCTCAGGTCTTGATCTCACAGTTGTGAGTTCAAGCCCCATGTTGGGCTCCACACTGGGCATGGAGCCTACATTTAAAAAAAAAAATTTGTGAAATCAAACAATTTTGGTTAATATTTGCTTGGTGTATCATTTTTATTTTTGAGATTCAGTCTTTCTGTGTTTTTTTTTAAAGATTTTATTTATTTATTTGAGAGAGCACAAGCAGGGGGAGAGGCAGAGGGAGAGGGAGAAGCAGGCTCCCCACCAAACAGAGAGCCTGATGCAGAGCTCTATCCTAGGACCCTGGGATCATGAACTGAGCCAAAGGCAGATGCGTAACAGACTGAGCCACCTAGGTGCCCTTCTTTTGGTTTTAAATGCATCTCATGAAAGAGCATAGAGCTGGAATTCATCTTAACCTAACATGTCAGTCTTTGCTTTTAAACTGTAGAGTTTAATCCATTTACCTGTATATTCATTGTGATTATTGATATCAATATGTTCTACTGTCTTGCACTGTGCTTTTTATTTTACCTGCTTCTTTTGTTTGTTTCTTTTCCCTGCTTATTTTTCTTACTTTTGGGATAATTGAGGTGTTTTTTTTTTTTTTCATTCCATTTTTTCTTCTAGACTGTGAGTTAAACCTGCTGAGTCCATTCCTTTAATGGTCACCCTAGCTATCTTATTAGGCACACTTAAAGTCAGAAGCTAATCAACATCTCTATTCCCTCCTGCAAGAATATAAGGAACATAAAACTGCAATCACCTCCCTCCAAATTTATGTGTTTTTATTATTCAGTATTAGGATTCTGGCTTGCTTTTCCATCTCACAAATTAGATACTATTATTACCATTTTATATGATCAAGGTTCACTTAGTTTTACCCATTTGATTTTTGTTCAGTCTACTTTTTTAACATTTCAAAATGTTGCACAAATTCCCATTTCCTGGAATACTGAGAATTTACTTTAGTGATGGTCTTTTGATGGGTAAACTCTCTCAGGTCTTTACTTAAAAATGTCTTTATCTTTTCCTTCTTTTAAATTTTTTAAAATATTTTATTTATTTATTTATTTATTTGACAGAGAGCAAGAGAGGGAACACAAGCAGGGGGAGTGAGGGGGAGGGAGAAGCAGGCTTCCCGCTGAGCAGGGAGCCCAATGTGGGGCTCGATTCCAGGACACTGGGATCATGACCTGAGCCAAAGGCAGAAGCTGAACAACTGAGCCACCCAGGTGCCCCCCCTTCTTTTAAATTTTCTTTAAACTTTTCATGACGAAATTTTCAAGCACATGAGAATAGAACAGTATAGTGAATCCTTATGTCATCAACACTCAGCTTTGATAATTATCAATATTTTACCTATCTTGATCATCATAGCCTGACCGTCTAATACGCTATCCACATGTGGCTATTTAAATTTAAGCTAAAATTTCAAGGAGAACTGTTACAGATTAAGAGACTAATGAGGCAATCCCATCAATTAAAAACGTTTAACAGGAAGTTTTTAGCATTATCTCAATACCTTATCACATCCTTCTAAATGAACAGTATTTCTTGATATTTCCAGTGGTCTTTGGCTAAACAAATTGGGCCACACATATAGTTCCACAAGTTGGGTTTATCACTCCTTGCAGGAGGGCAGAATGCACAGCATTGTGCGCCGTGGGGCCTGTCAGAGGGTGTGGGCTCGTGCCAGGTGCTTTTGGGGGAGGGTTCTGGGTCTGTGATTGGGTTTATCAGTAAAGCTTACCTAGAAGGAAGGAAAACTACACCAAGGGGGAAGCTGTAACTGATTTCTAAAGCAGCAGCAGTGGCACACGTTGCCCAGAAAGGGGGATGTTTGTTCATTTTTGAGGCCTAGATAATGTTTATGTATTGTTTGTGTTCAGACATGATTACAGAATGGCCGTGGTTTTGTCTTAGTATGTCATGGTCATGGAGCGGCCCTGTCTGCTGTTGCCATTCTGTGAAGTTGCTTATGTTCAACGGGAGAATGCACACACCTAGCTGACAGTACCAGGGCAGCTCCTGGATGTCGGGCTGCTTTTCTCTTGACCAGTATCGTCTAATACCCAGTCTGTGTTCAGTTCCCCCAAAATGTCTCAAAATGTGTTTTTACAGTTGGTGTTGTCTGAATCAAAGGCCCGCATGCTGCAGTGGGCTGTTTAATGTCTCTCAACCAGTCTCTTTGCCGGTAGTCCTCCCTCTCTGTCCCCCAGACTGGGTTTGGCTGTTTATAGCTTCACGGTGTCCTTTCAACTTGTCCCTCAGTTTCTCCTCTTCCTTCTCTTCTATAAATTGCTAATTACATGAAAGGATTTATCAGGGTTTTTTGGCAAAAGTACTTCACAATTGGTGCTATTTCTTACATCATATCAGAACTTCCGTGCGATCCAGATACCTACTTTGTGATGTTAAAATTTATGAGTTGGTTCCAGTGTCAGCTTGACCCTTCCTTTATAAAGCTCTCCATCTTGTTTATACAGTCTTCATTTGCCCCCTGGTTAATAAGAGTCCTTATTAATTACAAAAGGAGAAAACGATTACTTAGTAGAAGAACCTGTGGCATGCCACCTTAACCGCATGATTAAAGTTATCACCAGTAACGAGACAAACTGGATCATATGCCTCCTGAAGTGGCTCACTGAGAAGGACACGCATCAGCTGTGTAATCCTTCATCCAAAAATGAACTTTCTGAATCTAATCATGAGAAAACATCAGACAAGCCAAAATTGAGGTGGAGTCTGTCAAACATCTGACCTGGACTCTTCATATCTTGAAAGTTGAAAGGCTGAAGGACAGGTCAAAGATCAAAGAAGAGTAAAGAACCATGGTTTGAGGGCATGGTCCCATATGAGAAATTTACAAAGTGATTGCTATAAAGGACGTTATTGGACAGTTAGTGAAATTCTGCATATGGAGTGTATGTTACAGAGTAATATTAAATCCATGTTAAACAGTCCTGATTTTGCTCGTTGTGGTTACGTTAGAGAATGTCCAAGTTCCTGCATCACTCTGAAGTATATAGGAGGAAAGGTTCATGACATCTTCTGTTTCCCCTCGAATAGATTCTTCTCAACATTCTTGCTGAAGCAGAGAGGGAACACAGGGGTAGAGAGAGAAAGCAAATTTTAATGGTGAAGAGTCTGTGGAAGTTCATCATATTCACACCATTCTTCTTTTCTTTCAGTGTGAAAGTTTTTTCAAAATTAAAAGTTAAAAGTAAACATCCCCATTCACTTTCCACCTAATAATTTAGTAGCTGTTAATTGTCGTTGCCATGATCCATTAATTTACTAGTGCTTGCGAAATGGTGACTTTCTGACTAGCATTTTCTTTATAATACATGAAGCTTCTTATAAAGCTTGTATGATTCTTCTGTAAAGAAGAACTTTGCCTCATCACAACAGTTCAGCAATCATAAAGTATTGTTCACAAAGGAGAGAGGGATATATGCTTGATTCTTTCCTTTTAGAATTTTCAGAATTATGAGTTGATATCCTGGCCTCCTCCAATACTGATCATTAGGGTTTTTTTTAAATATCGTTATGAACTCATGATTTTGTTTTAGATTTGATGATTTCAACACACTGCAGTCATTATTTATTAAATTGTTCCATCTTAAGCCAGGGGGAGCCCTTTTTTTTTAAGTTTTCTCCTGTGTCTTTTTGACACAACCCCATTAGCCTTTAATGGGTTTCTTGCTTTCTGCTATATGATGTTCCAGACTCACCTTGAACATTTTGTGTTCTATACTGGACTCAGCTGTTTCTCAAATGAGCCCTGGTTTCTTTCATGGGCAAATGACATTTAGAGGCATGTTGGTACTAGGGGGGCACATTGCTCCTCAGTGCCTGTTGACTGTAGACATTTTTAGTAGTTCAGTCTGGAAAAAAAGTTTTAAAATAATTGCATACTGTATTCCTGATTCCTAGTTCTTGGATAGGGAGGTAAAATCCTAACAGGCAACTGTACTTTGTGTGTGTGGTCCCTCTGAAGCTAGTATGAGGAAACTTCTAGGTTGTAAGTGTTGAGTATCTGTTAAGCCTAGACTCTCATGACTTCTTTATTCTCTAGGTCTGCTTGCTCAGAACCCCGTCTGGTAAGGAGGGAGACATACAAGAGGAAGAATGGCTGCAGGATTGCTGACAACCTGGTCACAGGTATAGAGAAAATTATTCTGTTTCCAAAAAACATTGCTGTTCCCAAAGGACATATCTCTTGCCCCTGACGTACAGCTTCAACTGAACTGGCCTCAAGCTTCCCCAGTTTTCTGGGCCTCTTAGAACGAGACAAAAATGCCTTAGGAAAGGCTTCTATTACTACAACATTTGTTAATTTCTTTTTTCCCAGATCTTCCTCCAGGTTGACTATTAGTTCCATATTCTGCTGGGTGCTATGCAGGACAAGAGCGATTTTTCACTAGGAAAATCATCCATTTTCCAAGTATTTTTCTCATCCAGCAGTACAGTCAATCTATACTCGATCTTGACTAAGACTGGAAGAGTCCTAGTGGTGCAGAGATCAGGTCAACTATATATTAGACACGCTGCTAAAAGCATGAGTCTGGATGAGATGGTCTAGACAGAGAGAGCGAAAGAAGAGAGTTCCGAGAACTGAGCCTTGGGGCAGATAATGGGAGGCCTCTGAAGCACATGTGAACCTGCTGTGTGCTGGTCTCCTTCCCCAGTGCTGGCGGCCTCCCCCACCATTCTTTTGCTACATTGTTAGAGATGGGCCTTGCCTGAGCCACAATGTGTGTGACGTTTCAGGATTCAGTGACCTTTGAGGAGGTGGCGGTGGACTTCTCCCAGGAGGAGTGGGCACTGCTGGACCCTGCTCAGAAAATCCTGTACAGAGATGTGATGCTGGAGAACTACAGGAACCTGGCCTCCGTGGGTAAGATTGGCCTCATTCCTTCATTTTCTCATTTCTTCATGCAGCAGATGGTCCTTCCTCACATATCCTATTGCAGGATATGTGAAAAGAATGACAATACATGGTAAACACAAAATGAATGGCCCCAGCCCTTGTGGGGCAGTCTCATGGCTTCCTGTAAAAGTGCACTGATTTCATTATTATTACAAGATTTAGGTAATTTGCAGTATGTGTCTGCTCTTGGGCTTGGATTTCGAGGGTCAGTTCCCTGTGGATAGGGCATACGTAGGTGTCTGTTTGGGGGATCTTGTAAAAGAGCTCGGATTTGATTCTTTGGTCACTCCTGAAGTTGTATTTGCCTGTCTTCAGAATCCCTTAATATCAAAGTATCAGAGGGCGCCTGGGTGGCTCAGTCGTTAAGCGTCTGCCTTCGGCTCAGGTCATGGTCCCAGGGTCCTGGGATCGAGCCCCGCATCGGGCTCCCCGCTCGGCAGGAAGCCTGCGTCTCCCTCTCCCGCTCCCCCTGCTTGTGTTCCCTCTCTCGCTGTGTCTCTATCTGTCAAATAAGTAAATAAAAAAAAAAAAAATCAAAGTATCGGAATCAGTTTCATGGACAGATTTCTCGTCTCCTTCACAGTTCCCCCACCTCACATGTCTTTCTCCACGAGCAGGGTATCCGCTCTGCAAACACAGTCTGATCATGGAGGTGGAGCAGGAAGTGCTGGGGACAGAGGAGGGGGCGGTTCTCCCAGGTGCCTGTACAGGTGAGCCCCAGGCAGAAAGGAGTCGTTAGGGAGCAGGCATGGCGAGGGGTGGTCCATTTGGGGCTGTCAGTGTGTGGCAGAACTGGGCCATTATGTGAGCTTTCCATCTTTCACCATCTCGCCATTCATTCACATTTTTTCGTGTGGTCTCAGAGAAAAAGCTGTTTTAATTCCTCTTTCAATTTGACATTTCCTTGAATACTTTTTGTTCCATTTTCTCTACTTTGCTTTCAAGATAATACACTCTCCTATTATCTCAAACCTCCAGAATCCTTTCTAAGTAAAATACTTCCCGTTTCCATTGCTTGTTCCTATCATTGGCATCTTTTCCCAGGGCCAAGTTCCTGGAACTGTTCCTCTGGTCACAGGTTACATCTTCTTGTTCACATTTCCTTTCCATATTTAGTGTTACTGAAAACAAATCCATAGGGTGCCCACCTCCTTTTTTCTGTTATCCCTATTTTTTATCCCAATAGTTATAAAAATTTTCAATTTCAGACTGGGATATTCAACTGAAATCAAAAGATGGAATTCCTATGCAGAATGTTCCTGGGGAAAAAACTTGCAATGGCATAAAAACGGTAAGATTCACCAGGAATGATTTCTGATTTTTTTTACAGTAGGAGAAGTCTTTGAATGCCATTGAGTTAAAGTACCAGCTTCCAAACGAGGCAAGACAGAGAGGCAGGTGGCATTCACTCACCAGAAAGCTGTCTCAGGAAAGTCTTCCTGGATCTCATAAAATTAGAGAAATCTCTCAACCAAGCTCAACACTTGCTGCCCCACAGAGAACACCAAAAAGTAAACATTTATGTAAATGTGATTCCAGTGCTAAGTGTTTAATACATAGTTAATTCATTCTTCACTCATTATTGGCAAAACTTTGTATTGATGCCCTTTGTTAGGAATGATGGAGTCCTGGGTTAGAGCATTCAGTTGATTGAACTTGAAGGAACTAATAGGGGGAAAAAATCACATACATGCACTGAAAATAGTAAAAATGTCAGTCATAATCACGTACTTCCTATGTATGGCAGAATCCACACAGAAAAGAATTCCCATGAGTGTAAAGAAAGTGAGAAAGTCTTTAGTCACCACTTACTCCTTGTTCTGCAGGCACCAACTCAACCCGGCAAGAAACCCTTGGAATTTGATCATTGTGGAAAATTCTTTAGAAAGAACTATCATTTTACACATACAAGATATTGTGAGGGAGAGAAATGCTACAAATATAAAGAATATGGGAAACACCTTGGCCACACCTCAACTCTTAGCAGTCATGTAAGTACTCACAGTGGAGAGAAAACTCGTGAGTTTAATGATTGTGGCAAAACTTTCAATCAAGAGGCATCCCTTAGGAAACACTTAAGGACTCTCAAAGGAGAGAAATCTCATGCGTGTAATCAATGTCTTATGTCCTTCAGCTTACACCCTTCCTTTTCAGTACATGTGCAAATACCTACTGGAGAGGAACTCTGTGAATGCTGTGATCATGGAGAAAGAGCCTCCCTTGGTGTCCACAAAACAACATGTACCATGGAGGAAAGCTCAGAATGTAAGGAGCACGGGAAAGCGTTCGCCAGCTCCTTGTCCCTTCAGAAATGTGCGAGACCTCATGCTGGAGAGAAGCCTTATGAATGTAGTGACTGTGGGAAAGCCTTCATTTTTCAGTCTTCCCTTAAAAAGCACGTGAGATCTCACACTGGAGAGAAACCTTATGAGTGTAATCACTGCGGAAAATCCTTCAGCCAGAGCTCTCATCTTAATGTGCACAAAAGGACTCACACTGGAGAGAAACCCTACGACTGTAAGGAATGTGGCAAGGCTTTCACTGTTCCTTCATCCCTTCAGAAGCATATGAGAACCCACACTGGAGAGAAACCCTATGAATGCAGTGACTGTGGGAAAGCCTTCATCGATCAGTCATCCCTTAAGAAACACACACGGTCTCACACTGGAGAGAAACCTTACGAGTGTAGTCAGTGTGGAAAATCCTTCAGCACAGGCTCTTACCTCATTGTGCACAAGAGAACTCATACTGGAGAGAAAACCTATGAGTGTAAAGAATGTGGGAAGGCCTTTAGGAATTCCTCGTGCCTAAGGGTACACGTGAGAACTCACACGGGAGAGAAGCCCTATCAATGCGTTCAGTGTGGAAAGGCATTCAGCACCAGCACTAACCTTATAATGCACAAGCGAATACATACAGGGCAGAAAGTATGAGTGAAATGACTATAAGAAAGCCTTTACTGGGCCTTTACACCTCATTCCTCATTTTAGAACTCACACTGGAGAGCAGCCCTGTTGTGACCCATGCAGAAAGCCCAGGCACAATTCTTGACTTACGCTATACTGGGACCAATCTTACGAATGTTATCCTCCTGTGATTGTCTTTATCAGTGAGTGTCTCATCCTGAAAGTGTGACAGCTTGTTAACTGATGAGTATTAAAGGTTATATGGCACTCTAAATTCCCCTTAACCTACATCACAAGTTTTGATAAATAATGTTTTCATCATGATTTAGTACTAAATGTTGTCCAGTCCTCATCAAGGTGTCTTGGACCTATAGGTTATTTAGAAATGTATTTTATAATGTGCAGACTGTGCATATTTTAGTTATCTTTTATAGATTTCTAATTTAATTGGATTATACACAGATGCGTGGTCTTCATGATACAGATTCTGTAGGACATCATTCAAACAGAAAGTTGTCGGAGACTTGCTGTGTGGCCCAGTGTGTCAGATACGACAAGTATCCCCGGATCCATTCCTCCCTCCCTTTCCTAAAGTAACAGAACTACAGCTGTATTCAAGTTGGTAGTGTGGACAATTTTTTGAGGAACTCTCTCAACTTTCTTTGCCGCCATGAGTGCCCATGAGCCTCTGGTTCTGGCCAGTGAGACACAGGCAGAGGTCACTGCTGTGGGTTCTAAAAAAAGCCCTGGCAGTGGGAGTATCTCAGCTGGCATCTTCACCATTTGCCCCGTGTTTCATCTCTTTTTCTTTCCTAGAAAATAGACCAAGAGGACGATAGTCAGAGGCTACTGATTATACAACAGGGATATACAGTATTATTTGGTTGTATCAACCTTGGGTGGCTTATTTCTGGGCTTCATCTAACCCAAGAAAAATAAACTCCTAACTGATGTAAACCATCTGGAGGGAAGCTTCTGTTACAAGGGATTTCAGTTAGCTGATAACATCTCATATGTGGTCAAGCTTTATGAATCCTTTAAGTGTGGTTGAAAACAGTGCCTATTCTGTAATTATTTGTGTAATCAGTGTGTCTGACAGATGAATCTTTTGTGTTTTTAAAATTTGTATCATTACAGACCTTCTCTCCTCATTTGCCCTTTATTGAGAGAGGTATGTTAAATGTGTTACTATCACTGTGGGCAGTCGGATTGTTTTTTTAAATTCTGTCTCACTTTGAGGCACTATAGCCAGATGCATACAAATGTAGTCATTTTATATTTTCTTTAAAGATTTTATTTTTATTTATTCATTAGAGAGAGAGAGAGCACGAGGAGGGTGAGGGGCAGGGGGAGAAGCAGGATCTCTGCTGAGGAGGGAACCTGATGTGGGATTCGATCCCAGGACCCTGGGATCATGACCTAAGCTGAAGGCAGACACTTAACCAACTGAGCCACCCAGGCACTCCTGTCCTTTCATTCGTATATAGTGCCCATTTTTATTCCCTAATAATGTTATAATTCACTTGGTATAAATGCAAACTATTGACCTAGCCTTTAACATTTTCTCCTTACCAGTATGTAAGGACGATCAGAAACAACTCTCCTCAGCACTATGTGGTGGTGTTCCCTGCAACACCAAGGGGGTCTCCTCAGCCACTACATCTCCTGTGGGAGACAAAGAGAGCAGGAGGTCCTCAGCAGCCTTCCCTGCCAAGACAGCAGCAGCCCGCACATACGTCTCTGTTGTTCCTTGCTTTACTTCTGTGGTGATTTGTTCCCCTGCCTACCTGGTTTCATGTTTCATGAAAAAGGGAAAAGGGTAAGAACATTTTTCCCTGCTCTCCCTAAGAAACCTCAGGAGGTTTCTCAACTCAAACCAATTTGTAAATCTCCTGGTCGGTGTGCACGGGCTCTCAGTGCCACCGCCTGTCAGCATGTAAGAGCATCATGAGAACCAAATGTTATAAAATTGGGATTCCCCCACATTGCTCTTTTGGAGAGAGACTCCAGTCCCTCTAAGGTTGAAAGGGACAGTCTAGAAAGGGAGGCCACTGCACATAGCAAAGGTCCACTCAGGACTCAGGAGTTTATAGGTAAATACCTAAAGAAAAAAAATGGGGAAAGATGAAAGACCAAAAGAAAAAAAGTATAACTGCAGGGGCTTTATGTGGCTACAAGTAATCCCTCCCTTCCCAAAGAGCGGGAGCTTTAAATCTTCTGTACCAAGTAACTGTCAGGTCTAAGAAACATAATTTTAGTCTCCAATTGCTTACTAATTTAAAAACAACAATGAAAAATAAATCCATAGATACAAGGGAGAAAATAAAAGGTAAAGTAAGTTATATACATTTGTAACATTTAATATAGATGTATATATATAAATTATAAAATGCACACAAAACTAAATTAAAACAAAGATCCATAATTTGAACCAATTGAAAACCTAGTTTATAAAAGTTTGTGTTAAAAACTTACATAACAAGTTTTATATATAATTATATATATAACAAATATGTAACAAAATTTCTATATTAAAAATTTACATACCAAAAAGATAAAAGGGGCACTAAGGCTTTTGAGCCTTCACAATGTAAGTTCTAAATTAAACATAATATTGCTAAAATATACTAATTGACAAGGCTTCATAAATTGTAATCAATACTAGGGCTCAAATGATAGTTATACCTGGGGACCCCACTAAATTTAAACATTATTTCTCCTATAATCATAAAAAAATAATTAAGATAGAGGAAAATAGGTGTACCTCACTGCAATTGTAGTCGTGTCTAAATTTCCCATAGTTGTTGTACCCATTGCCCTAAAATATCCCATCTGAAGCATAGATGCCCTGACAACGATGAAAAATAAATAAAGGTCTTTGGCTTTATTCCTTGATAAAATGTGATTCTGTGGACACTTAGTTAAAATAATTAATATGGCTCAATATGTGTTAAAACTGGCCTAAGTTTTAAAACTTATTATATAAACATAACTAATAAAGAGGTGCTTATTTCTACGGCTTCTCCACTTAATAATTCAATTTTGCCTATTTCAAAACTTGAGAATAAATAAATAACTATATCTATCTTTTGGTTGTTAACTGAGTAAAGAGCAGTTAAGAGTTCCTGGACTGTGTGAATGGCACTGCTAGACGCATGTGATGAACCGCTGGAATGTTACTGCTTTCCAGCTCTTCCTTTAAACAAAAACAAATGGATGAAAGTCAGCCATTAAGACAAAACTGCAAAATTCCTAGAAGAAAGCATAGGAGGAAAGCTTCCTGACATTGAATTTGGCAATGGGTTCTTAGATTTGATACCAAAAGCAACTTGCAATCAAAGAAAAAATTGATAAGTTGTAGTTTATCAAAATTAAGATCTTTTGTACTTCAGAGGTCAATCATCAGCATTTAAATACTTTTGTACTCCAAAGGACACATCAAGAAAGTGAAAGACAACCCATGGAATGGGAGAAAATATTTGCAATTCATATATGCAAAAAGCAACTTCTATAAAGAACATATAAAGAATTCTTACTACTCAACAATAAAAAGACAATCCAATTTTAAAATAGACAAGAGATTGGAAGAGACATTTCTCCAAGGACATAACAAATAGCAACAAATACATGAAAAGATACCACTAGTCATCAACATCACTGGTCAGTAGAAAAATGACCCAAATCACAAGGAGATACCACTTCTCACCAGTTAGGACAGCTAATACGTGAAAACAAAAATTAACAAGTGACATTGGGAAATAGGAACTCATACACTGATGGATAGAGTGTAAAATGGTGCAGCCACTTTGGAAAACAGTCTGGTAGTCCTTCAAAACGTCAAATATATAGTTACTATATGACCCAGCAATTCCACTCCTAGGTAGATACCTATGGTAATTTTATGTGTCAACTAGACTGTGTCATGAAATACCCAGATATCTCATTAAATGTCATTTCTGCTGGTGTCTGTGAGCATGTTTCAGGAGATTCGCATTTGAATCAATAGACTGAGCATAGCATATCACCCTCCCCAACATGGGTGGACATCATCCAATCCGATTTAGGGTCTGAATGGATCAAAAAAGCAGAGGATGACTGAATTCTCTTTTTCTGTCTGATTGTTGAACTGGGATAGTGATCTTCCCCTGCTCTTGGTGCTCCTGGTTTTCGGGCTTGGAAACAGGGACTGAAATCTACCCCGTTGGCAGCCTGGCTCTCAGGTGTTTGAATGGCACCACCTACTGTCATAGGTCTCTCGACTGGGGTGGTAGATTGTGAGACTTTTCAGCCTTCATAGTTATATAAGTAGTTTCTTATATAACTTATATGTGTGCATATAATAAGTACATATAATGTATATTATGTCCATTGTATGTGTGTAGCTCACCATAAAAAGTTAAGGGCTGTATGTTCTATTTTTCTGGAGAATTCTGACTAATAACAATACCCAGGATAAATTAAAATATGTCTGCACACACAAAAATATGTGAATGTTCAGAGCAGCATTACTCATAATACCCACACCACAAAATGTTAACAACCCAAATGTGAATCAACTGATAAATACGTAAATAACATGTGGTATATCCATAGGATGGAATAGCAGTCAGCAATAAAAAAGAATGATATGCACTACAACACATATGAACCTTGAAAACATGCTAAGTGAAAAGAAGCTATTGGCAAAGGATCTTATGATTTCATTTACATGAAATGTCCAGAAAAGGCATATCTATAGAGTCAGAAAGTACATTCATGGTTACCTACACATTAAGAGAGGAGGAAAATGGGATTATGACAGCCAAAGGGTTCTTTTGGAGTGACAAAGTTCTAAAATTGTCCTAGTTGCACAACTCTGGAATTTAAAAAAATTGAATGTTAAAGTTTCAAATGCACAAATTGTAGGTTATGTGAATTATAGCTCAATAAAGCTGTTCCAAAAAACAAAAGAAAAAAAATCATGGTATAGCTGCATCATTAGAAGCATAAAAAATTTCTTGTTTCTGAAGTACCTAGAGCAGTAAGGTGCAACATATATTAGCTGCCATTATATTTTTACCACTAAATATTAGAACTTAATATTAAGATATTATAATTTTTAAAAGTATGATATGGGCATTAGTATTACTGGCACAGAAGAGTCTAGAAACGTATACTGGCATATATAGGAATTTATTTAATAAAGATGGAATTTCACATGACTAGGTCAAGAAAAGTTTACTGGTAAGTGGTACCACAACTGGCCATCTTTTCTGGAGGAAAGAAAATAATCGGATCCAATACCCCACACCACATGGCCAAATAAACTCCACCAGGATTAAAGATTTAAATGTCTTTAATAGGGGCACCTGGGTGGGTCAGTCGGTTAAACGTCTGCCTTCAGCTCTGGTCATGATCCCAGGGTCCTGGGATTGAGCCCAGCACAGGCTCCCTGCTCAGTGGGGAGTCTGCTTCTCCCTCACCCTCTTGGCCTTCCCCCTGCTCCTTCTCTCCCTCTCTCGCTCACTCTCTCAAATAAATAAACGAAATCTTAAAAAAAAAAAAAAAGGTAATGTCTAATAAATGTAAGAAACAAATTCGGTATACAGTTTGAAGACATTTAAAGGCAAGAAACAAGTTATTTTGGGGGTGCCTGGGTGGCTCAGTCAGTTAGACCGCTGCCTCAGGGTCCTGGGACTGAGCCCCATGTCAGGCTCCCTGCTCATTGGGGAGTCTGCTTCTCCCTCTGTGCTTCCCCCTGCTCATTCTCTCTCCCAAATAAATAAAATTTTAAAAAATTACTTTTAAAAAACAGATTCTTTGGCTATATACATTTAGTATTTTGTACAGCAACATATGAAACAACCTAGCAAAAATAGTTATCAATAGATGCATAAGACACATTTGATAATGCACATGAACAATTCTTAATAAAATGTCTTATTAAAATCAGGGTTTAAACATCTTTATTAACTCCACAAAGGCCATCCACTGAAAACCCCAGCAACCACAGAGAACATGATTACTGGAGAAACTTCAGATGTATTCCTGAGAAGTGAAGAATGCCCGGTATCAATGCTATTTCAAAAATAAATAGAGAATTACACATTAGAAGGGGGGGAATAGATTTGCAGAAAATGACATTACATTGAAAATCCAAAGGAATCACTTACTGGAGTTTAGCATGGTGCCCAAATAAAGACCTAAAGAAGGGACTGACTGGAGGAGCTAGACTTTAGGGACTGGCAAGAACGTCAGATAGGGGAGAATCCTTGTAAGGGGTCCAGGAACAAGGGGAGGGGCAGGCAGCCCTCCCGTGCTTGTCGTGGGGTCGGAGCCCACCCGCACACTCGCCTTTCCAGCTTAAATATTCCGCAGTCCGAACAGACACTGGGTCTGTTCCCACCTGCAGCCACGCCCTCGGGAGTAGGCCCCGCCCACGGCGCTGGTTCTAACTTCCGCCAAGTCTCCGGGCCCCCTTCCGTCCCCGGCTCCCGCGCCTGGCCCACCCCGACCCGCCCACGCCCACGCCCCCGCAGGAGAAAACTAGAGCTTTCCCGCCTGATGTGGTCGGATCGGGCTGACGGCCGGAAAGCGGGGGCCCGCCCCTTCCGGCCTCAGGCAGGAAGCGGAAGTGGGGACACGGAGGCGCCGGGCTCTTTTCCGCCGCTGGCCTGGTTTCGGTTTGGCTGTGGGTCCGCGCAGGCCGACTGCTGGAGGTCAACGCGAGGGAGAGGGAAGGACGAGGTTGTGCCGGGCCTCCCAGGAGCCTGCTCTTTAAAGACCTGGCGCGTGGGGCGCCTGGCGGGCTCAGTCGGTGGAGCGAGCCACTCTTGATCTTGTGGTCGTGAGTTCAAGCCCTACCTTAGGTGTAGGGATGACTAAAAAAAAATAAACTTTAAATAAGAAAGAGACCCGGCGCGCACCGCTGTCTTCCGCTGGGAGTGTCCTCGGGAGTAGCTGGACCGGGAAATGTAAGGACGCTTCCGGGGGGTCGGTTCCTAGACTGCTTCCCTCTTCAGTGGCCTGCAAAGCAACCTCTGTGGCTTTTCTCCGGGGGGAAAAGAGCTTCCGCCGGTCGAGTTGGTAGACTCCGGCCGTGTCCTCGCGTCCTCCCCGACCACGCGGTTCCGGCTCATGCGGTGAGCACTGTGCGGGGGCCTGGTTCCGGCCGGCCTGTTTTCCTACTGGGTGCAAAGGAATGTTTCACCTGCCGGTTTGGCTTTATTTTTGCGCGTTCTTTACTTTTGACACGTTACGTTCAAGTAGGAAGTTAATATACTTAGGTGTCTATGGTGTGCGTATTTCTGCAGAGAAGTGGAAGCATAAGTAGACCACAAGTCTGTTTACTAAAGAGGAACAAGAATACTCACCTGTCTCTTCCTCTGAACTTCGTAAGACTACAGCCCCGCAAAACTCTAAACCACAGGCCTCTAACAAAAACCGATGGAGGCTTTTTTGTTCTAGTTCTGGAATAATTGAACTTCACAGTAACAGGATATTTAGACTAAATATATTTTTTCCTTTGAAAAATCTTAAACCTAAATAAAATATGAACATACAGTACTATGAATTTCCATTGAGGGGATTCAACCACTTCTAGCATTTTGCATGTTTGCCCTCTAGATAAATAAGTACATTTTTTGGTGAACGGTATGAGAGGGTAAGTTGAAAATAAATTGCGGGCAGGATACTTGGCTTTTAAATACTTGGTGATGCATCTGCTGAAGAGAAGGACATTGTGCTAATAAAACCACAATAGTATTATTTCCCCCATGAAAATTTGAAATAATAATGTCCTCTATCCACTCTGACAAAACTGAAATCCTCCATATTGTTCCAAAATAAGCTTTTGGGTGTTTTTGGATCTAAGATGCAATCAAAGATTATATATGGCAATTTTTTGTCTTTTAGTCTCTTAACCTACAGCTATTGTTCTCCATTGTCTTTTTGAAAAGTCACATGTTCTTTTAGAAAGTCACACATTTTGATAATTTCTTTTTTTTAATTGAGATATAATTGACATGACCTTATATTTCAGGTGTATAGCATGAAGATTCAATATTTGTTTATATTCGGAAATGATCACCACAGTAAGTCTTGTTAACATCTGTTACCACACGTGGTTAGAACTTCTTTTCCTTGTGATGAGAACTTTTAAGCTCTTCTCTCTTAGCAACTTTCAAATATGCAACGCAGGGTTACTACAATCTCTCATAGTAATGATAGTCACGTACCTAGGACTTCTTTTATAATTGGCAGTTTGTCCTTTTTGACCGTCTTCACCACTTTCTCCACCCCACCCACACCTCTGACAACCACTTCTGCTGTGCAGAAGTTTTTTAGTTTGATGTAGTCCCACTTGTTTCTTTTTGCTTCTGTTGCTTATGCTTATGGTGTCAAATCCAAAAACTCCTCGCCAAGACCAGTGTGTCAGAGAGCTTACTACCTTTGTTTTCTTCTAGGAGTTTTATGGTTTATGGTCTTAAATTCAAGTGTTTAGTCTCTTCTGAGGTAATTTTTGTGTATGGTTCATTTTCATTTTTTACCTGTGGCTGTCCAGTTTTCCCAACACCGTTTCCTTTCCCCATTGTATTTCTTCTCTCCTTTGTCATAAATTAATTGACCATATTTGCATGGGATTATTTCTGGGCCCTCTATTCTATTCCATTGATCCATGTGTCTTTTTGTGCCCATATCATACTGTTTTGGTTACTATAGCTTTCTAGTATAGTTTAAAATCAGGCATCCAGGATGTGATGCATCCAGCTTTGTTCTTTCCCAAGATTGCTTTGGGTATTCAGAGTCTTTTGTAGTTCCATACAAATTTTAGGATTGTTTGTGCTGTTCCTGTGAAAAATGCCGCTGGACTTTTGATCGAGATTCCCTCTATACCCACTTTATTGAGAGTTTTTATCATAAGTGGGTATTGAATTTTGGTCAAATGCTTGTTCTGCGTATATTGACATGATCATGTGATTTTTATTCATTTTTTAATGTGGTTTATCATATTGATTCATTTGCAGATATGGAACCACCCTTGCTCCCTGGATAAATCCCACTTGATCGTGGTGTTTGATCCCTTTAATGTGTTGTTTAATTTGGTTCTGCTAATATTTTAAAAGCATGCATTCAGTACCAAAAATTGAGATATTTTGCAATATTTTCTTCAAAGTTAAAAATTTATTGGACAGGGGCGCCTGGGTGGTTCAGTCGTTAAGCGTCTCAGGTCATGATCCCAGGATCCTGGGATCGAGCCCCGCATCGGGCTCCCTGCTCGGCAGGAAGCCTACTTCTTCCTCTCCCACTCCCCCTGCTTGTGTTCCCTCTCTCGCTGTGTCTCTCTCTGTCAGATAAATAAAATCTTAAAAAAAAAAATTTATTGGACACTAAATATTTATCAGATATACTTGATTTGTGTTTAGATCATTACAGTTGAAAGAGTAGATTCATACTTAAAATCTTTTAAAAAAAAGATGGGGGAAGGGTGCTTGGTTGGCTCAGTGGATAGAGCGAGTGATTCTTGATCTCAGGGTTGTGAGTTTGAGCCCCATGTTGGGTGTAGGATTACTTAAAAATAAAATCATTTTAAAAAAAAGTAGATTCAGATATACAAATTTTTCCACGCACATATATGTGAGCTAAAAACTCCTAGTGAGACATCTGATACATAATGGTCCTCAGTTAATGGCAGTTGATATTAATAATCTTCTGTACACCATGTTTAAGCAGCTTTCATGCATGTCATCTGCACAGAAAAAGTAATTGATCCTGTTGAACCATTACTAATCAATATTTTTTATTAATTAATATGAACCCAACTCCAAATAACCTGATCTCCAGGGGGATGGACATGGCCCTATCCACTTATATTCCTAAGCTGCTCTGAAATGATCTTGGTTTACACAGTGCATCATTCAAGCAGATTTCACCCTTAGCTTTGCAGGATGATGGCCTGGGGTATGTCCCATGATAAGTCCTTGTTAATGCCCTTTTTCAGAGATTCTGCCTTAGGTTCTGCCTGCACAATATAGAGTCCTGAGGTCAGAGCCTGAGCAGTGCTTCTGGTTCATCTAAGAGGAGCTGGAGTGGGCCAGAGAATGCTCTTCTGTATGTCAGGTTCCTGTTACGTGTACATGGGGTAGAGTTGCTGCATAATCTCATTCATTTTATTGCCTTCCCAAAGGAAGAGTCCCATTACTCAAGGCCTAAGTGTATGTACCTGTGAAATGAAACCATGACTCTCCAGATCACATCTCTGTAGGTTTCCCTGATGGTGTAGTAAAGTCTGCTCCTCTTTGGTGAAGTCCACAGGCACATCATTGAAGATCACTAAATTCTAAACTCACATATGTGCTGGCTTTAATTAAAGTAACATTTCCATCAGTCTTCACTGGGGAATGAAGATGGGAGACCCAGTGGCAATAGAGGGTTTCAAAGTCTCTCTTATTAATTTTCCCCAAGGCACAGTGTTCCTTGCATGAACCAGGCTAATGTGCCATCTTGGACAGATTCTCCCCCCTTTTTTTTTTTCAATTTTATTTGAGAGAGAGAGAGAGCGTGTGTGTGAGCACTAGCAAGGGGAGGGGCAGGGGGAGAAGCAGACTCCCCGCTGAGCAGGGAGCCTGACGTAGGTCTTGATCCCAGGACCATGGGATCATGACCCGAGCTAAAGGCAAATGCCCAACTGACTGAGCCACCCAGGTGCCCCTGAACAAATCCTCCTTGAGGACGATTCTGTGACTTCAGCTCTTCTTGCGCACAGCAACCCCCAAATTATTTCCCCTTTGTTTAACCACCCCCTTCAGTATACCTTCAGGGCATAATGTCGTTGACCTGCCCTGGAGATATGACTATGGCACACATCCATTCTGAAACATTCTCCTCTTGTGTGGTACCCCAGCATGTATTCTCAGCCTCTAGGGCTATAATAACACATCTTAAGGGTCATGGGGTTGTGGAGACCTTTTTGTCTTGTGGCTGCCCATGGGACACTTCTGTCTGTGAGTCTTCTTAATAAACCATTTCTCATCAAAGTACACTTGTCTGCCTCCTTTGGTCTTACATCTCCTTTGGCCTTTGGAGTTTGTTTGCATATACCTTTCAGAAAACAGTCCTAAATATTATTCTCTCTGTTGGGAACTCACTCGTGTTTGATATACTTCAGTCCTGGCTTTAATGAAACCTCTAAGGCATAAACTTAATACAAGTCTAAAAGCTCTTGTCCAATTTTCTTCTTGCAGCAAACTCCTGAGAAAAGAGACACCCATAAGCACTGATGAATGTATAAACTGTTTGAGGAATGCACACTTTCAGTCTCATCATGTCAAAGCACCAAAATAACATGCAGTCACCATTATGAAATGCAAATACTGAGATTATTTGGTATTCTTTCATCATTCTGATAGACTCCACTTTGTGAGAAAATTCATCAGGGCTCAGAGTGGCTCTATTCCTTTAGGAAGCTGTGGAAACGGGTCTACCTAGAAGGAAATGTATGTATCTGGTGGATGTATTATGTCATTTTTGTTGAAGGACAAACTTTTTTCTTACCTGAGAAGAACCTGTTAAACACTCAGTCTTCATCTTTTCTGCCGCTGTCCTTGTTTCGAGAAAGAAGAACATGTCCTTAGAAGGAAAACCTAGTAGAAAAGAAGACTGAACACCAGAGATGACTATACTTGCCACATTCACCTGACTGGAATTCATTCCATTCTAGCTTGAAATTCCTGAATATTTCTCTGCATTCAAGTAAATCCACACAGACAGACACTGCTGCCATACATTGCCACCGTGGTCCTCTCTCACCTGTAGCCAGGGAAGGGCACTGTGAGCCATGCTGCCCTTCAAGAAGAGAATCATGGTGTTTAATTTCACAGAGTCCTTTTTTTCACCAACTCCTTAATATCATTACTAAATTGTTGACATAGCCAAACTCTTCAAATATATTGTACTGTTTTTTGGCATGTTTAATTTTGTAATAAATTCAAATGAACCTCACTATTTTTAACTCCTTTAACCTACATTTATTTCTATAATTTCTTATATTATTCTCTCTTACTTTCAAACAGGAAATACAGCATAAAACCAAACATTCAGTAATTCAGCAGGGTATTTTGGGAGAAAAAACATCCAATAGGAGAGGAAGAGTAAAATCACTAAGTTTATAAAGCAATATTTTTTATTTTCCACACTTGGAAAAGATTGAGATTTTCCTTAGATGGAACATTAGCCCAAGTGACAGATATTTGAGATAAGGGACATTTTCCAAAGACAAAACAATGTTTCTTGTGAGCTATTCTCAGTGTGATGAATCTGGGGATATACTAAACCTATCTTGAAATTTGTCACTTCACAATTCCCACAAGTATTCATTCCCACATATATAAATGGATGTTGAATTTTTAAAAAATGCCATGAAACAAAAGGACTCCCTTTAGGATTATAGGAGGTGGCCCATCATGCTGGCAGGAGTCCATCCAGCTGGAAAGAAATGAACAGGGCAGGAGGTGTATGAATGCACTGGAAATGATAAGAATCCTAATCAGCATGGTAATGCTATTTCTATTTTGAGATGGGTAGGATCAATTAGTGAGTCTCAAATCTTTGAAGCATCATTCATGCATTCCCCGACAGGCAAGAAGCCATGTTGAATGGGAACTCTTTGTGAGCAACATGGAAAAGACTTTGGTGAATGCTTATGCCTTTAGACACACAGGAGAACTCAAAATGGAGGGAACACTTACAAGGATAAGGAATATGGAAAAAGCTTCCTTTCTCTGCAGAAGGAAACCTGTAATGGAGACAGACTTTCTGGGTTTAATCAATACAGAAAAACCCATCTACCTGACTCCAAATATTCTGTACTGGAAAACCAGCACCCAAGAAAAAGCCTTCACATGCGGTGACAGTGGGAAGACCTTCCATGATCAATCTTACTTCAAAGCACAAATGACAACTCATGATGGAGAAGAAAGTCCATGAAAGCAAGGAAGGTGAGAGACCTGTTCTTCACGAGTGTGCATGAAGAAACTTGCAATGCTAACAGATTTATGAATGTGAGGAATGTGGTGAAAATATTCCATGTGTGCAAACTGTTATGTATACATGTGAATTGACATGGGAGAAACCCTATAAATGTAAGGAAGTGGGAAAGCCTTTATTACATCTTCCAATTTTAAGAGACATACAAAATCTGATACTGGAGAGAGTACCTTTGTATGTAAGGAATGTGGAAAGTTTTTAAAAATTCCTCATGTCTTAATCACATTTGAATTCACACTGGAATAAAGTCTTACCAGTGTAAGGAATGTGGGAAAGCCTATACTGCATTCTCAAAACTTACTGAACATACACAAGCTCACACTGGAGAGAAGCCTTTTAAATATAACAAACATGGGAAAGCCTTCACTACTTCCTCACGTTTTATGAATCCTCTCAGAACTCACAATGGAGAGAAACTTTGAGTGTAGTGTGTGTGGGAAAGCATTTGCCAGTTCCCACTTTATCACTCACATGTGTACTCACACTGGAGAGAAATACTATGAGTGTAAGAAATGCAGGAAAGCTTTTATTGATGTCTCAAAAGTAGCAAGACCTTTAAGGATTCATACTGGAGAAAACCCTGATAAATGTAAGGAATGTGGGAAAACCTTCATTAGTTCTTTTTCTCTTAGTAAACATAAAATATTGCACTCTGGAGAAGTAACTTGAATGTAAGGAATGCAGAAAATCCTTCCAAAATTATTCATGTTTTAATCCATTTGAATTCAAACTGGATTAAAACCCTATGGATATAAAGAATGTGGGAGGGCCTACAGTGCATCCTCAAGCCTTACTGAACATATAAAATCACACTCAGGAAAGAAGCCTTTTAAAGATTATTTATTTTAGGGTGAGGGAGGGACAGAGGGAGAGGAAGAGGGAAAATATCCCAAGCAGATTCAATGCTGAGCATGGCGCCCAAAACAGGACTTGATCTCAAGACCCATGAGCTCACGACCTGAGCTGAAACCAAGAGTCAGGCTTTTATCCAACTGAGCCACCCAGGTGCCCTGGGAAGCCTTGAAAATATAACAAATGTGGGAGACCTTTGCTACTTAAATCATACTCATCTTAGAATCACGCTGGAGAAAAGTGTAGTGTGTGGGGGAAGGCATTTGCCTGTTATTCATACTTTATCATTTACAGACATGCTCACACTAGAGAGAAGCCTTTCAATATAAGGAATGCATAAAAGCCTTTACTTTTTCCTCAAGACTAACTTAAACATGTTAAGAATTCACACAGGAGGGGCGCCTGGGTGGCTCAGTCATTAAGCGTCTGCCTTCGGCTCAGGTCATGATCCCAGGGTCCTGGGATCGAGCCCCGCATCGGGCTCCCTGCTCCGTGGGAAGCCTGCTTCTCCCTCTCCCACTCCCCCTGCTTGTGTTCCCTCTCTCACTGTGTCTCTCTCTGTCAAATAAATAAATAAAAAATCTTAAAAAAAAAAAGCATACAGGAGGGAAACACTATAAATGACACATTTCTCAGTGATGTGCCTTTCAAAACAAATACATGCAAAGAAACCCAGAGTGTAAATACTTTAAGAAGGTCTTCCAATTATTCCAATTAATATTAAATAAATGAAAATTCACCCTTATAAATGTTAAAACTGGTACAACCTGCAGTTCTCCCCAGTTCCTTTAACTGTCATGAAAGCACTCACCCTGGAGAGAAATCCCATCAATGTAAGGAATGTGCTAAAGGCCTCAATACTCCCACTGACTTTGAAGATATGGAAAGAAACAAACTGGAGGAATGGTCTCCATGTGTAAAGACTGTGGTAAAGACATCAATCTCCTGAAAACCCAGTATGCTAGCTCTCACAGTGAAGCCGTGCTATAAGAAACATCTAGAGCACTTGACTGTTTCCTCAGTGAAATACGTTCCTTAAATGTGGTAGATCCTGCAGTGCAGAGAATCTTCTATAGGATATGTGGGAAAACTTCATCTCCTGAATTCCTCAATGTTCACTTGTGATCTCATTGTGTAGTATGCTCCATTGGTGTAAGATATTTGTTATTTTACATTAGATAATTCCTCATCCTTAATAAACAAAGTGACTCACACTCAAGAGAAACTGTATGGAATGCTGGAAATTATACTGAGTCAGAATCTTAGGTTCTGCTGGGACGCCTGGGTGGCTCAGTTGTTTGGGCATCCGACTCTTGGTTTCAGCTCAGGTCGTGATCTCATGGGTCTTGGGATTGAGCCCTGCATTGGGCTCTGCACTCAGGAGGGAGTCTCCTTGGGGATTCTCTCCCTCTACCTTCCCCCAACCCAGCTCGTGCTCACTCACGCTCTCTCTCTCAAATAAATCTTTTTAAAAACAAGAATCTTATGTCTGTTGACAGGCATTAGCCTTGTGGGTGGTTGTAAGATCTGTTTTAAACATTCATCATTGTGTCCCAACCTTTTCTGGGGGCATGATGTATCTTTGCCCTGATTGGCCTGGCCTGGCCAGTCTAGTTGCTGCACCTCCCACCTTGCAACCTGCCCAAAAGTGGGCCTACACGAGTCACACTTTATTGTCTTCTACCCACCTGGATTCTCTTACTGGATTGGCATGGTCTTATATTTCAAGCGTGGGGCCTGCATCACTGTTAAAACTGCACATCGAGTCCATCTACACTGAATCACACTGGCCAGGGTAGGGGATGTAAAACGTGTCTGTCAGTTTTGGAAAGAAGACCTTGTGTCCCTTTCTCACCCGATCCTATCTCATGAAATCTCAGGATGAAGCATGGGATGAGTGGAGAAAAGGTGAGATTACAGCTAGTAACGTGAGGCAGCATGAGCACATGCCCTATGAACACCACCCTACTAACTGGGGAGGCCCTTCTACTCAAGTTGTGCGGCAAGAGGGTAAGAATAATGAATGTGCTCTTCCACCCCTATATCCAACACCACAGCCTGGCAAAACAACCCTACCATCTTTGTAGCTCAAGCAACAGGTGTCACGGTGATGGGGTCTGGCTCTGTGCTTGTCATTCCAACCATGTGCTGTGAAGACAGCCTCAGTGATACAAATTCATACAGCTCTGATGCCCAAGCAGCTTTGGGTTGGATTATGTCATGTGTGGCCATCAGAGTGCAGCTGCTTGATGACACTCTTTGAGGCTTAATGAAACCATTGTAATGATAATCCAAAGCAAGTTTCCTACATGTCTTACAGCTTCAGTAGATATTATCTGTGCACCTTTTTCTCTTGCTCTCATTCACTTTTTTACCTGGGAAAAATGTAAATCCCTGATCACTCTTTCCCTGGGCCATTTGTTAGATGGGTCTTTGCAGTGTGGAAACTTGAGAGATGAGATCATCTCTCCCATTAAGATAAAGAGCGGGCTCGCTTACTACTTCAAATACACTAGGTTCTACAAGCTTAGCATTCTTCTCCTTCAGCACCTGGGCCCTTTGGAACCCCTGAGAGATGGGGACAAAGGGAGCCAATTTACACATGCTGATGCTCATGCTACTGGCCATACCATGAGTCAGTTATGGCCTTTGTCCCTGATGTCAGTGTCTCAGCTCCTCTGCCAACATCCTTGAGATAGTGACAGGCTAACTTAACACCTTGAAAGGGAATAATCAAATCACACGTTCAAGAATTTTGGTAATGGGAATGACATTTTAATAGAGTCATGGTTTTCTGGGAGAGGGAAACAATGGTGGCCAGGCTGAGTATCTGCAATGCAGTAATGAAATTTCTTCTACAAGAGGTTTCCTCATCATCTGAGCAAGAGGGGAATAAAGGCCCTACCCTTCCTACTTCATGAAGTTGGTTAAGTACTATAGTTATATCAGCTTGTTTTTCCTTAATTTGTTAAACTCCCTGTACATACTGTATGTGGAGCTTATCTATTTGAAATATTTTCAAATCCTTTTCTTTCATTTGGAACATTAGCCCATAATATAATTACTAATATGGGTTTGTGTGTAGCATCTCATTTTTCTCAGTATTTATCTCCCCCCTAATTCGTAAACTAGTATATTGCCCCTATTCCATCAACCTCGTATATAGGCCTTTATTTCCCCTTATTTATGTTAGACACAATGGTAAACTCTAATCATTGATTCCTTGCTTTCAATGTAATGATATTTTGTAAATCTTTCATATTTTTGTTCACATTTTGCGAAAAAGCACTGACACTGGGCATTCTTCCTTTATTCAAGAATGGTTCTAAAATTACTCCATTAACCATGTTTACTGTGATTTTGAGTGGACTGTCTTTGTACAGTTAATAAATATATTTTAAAACACTGATTTTTTATTTTTTATTTTTTAGATTTTGTTTATTTGACACAGAGATCACAAGGAAGCAGAATGGCAGGCAGAGAGAGGGAGAAGCAGACTCCCCGCTGAGAGGGAGCCCAGTGTGGGACTCGATGCCAGGATCCTGGGATAATGACCTGAGCCCAAGTCAGACACTTGACTGAGCCACCCAGGAGCCCCTAAAACGCTGATTTAAAACATATTTCATCAAGACTTGTTCATGGGCATCATTAAATGTTTTATATGCATCTACTGAATTGATATCTATTTTGCTACATTAGTGTTTCATGTTTTACTGCACAAATCCTTTTTTATGTAGGCAAAGAAGTGTTTTTAAAAATTGTATCTGGAGAGGCATCTGGGTGGTGCAGTCAGTTGGCCATCTGATTCTTGGTCTCAACTCAGGTCCTGATCTTACGGTCGTGGGATTGAGCTCTGAGTTGGACTCCGCACTCAGCATACAGTCTGCTTGGGACTCTCTCTCCCTCTGCTCCTCCACCCCATGTGTGCTCTCTCTCAAATAAATAAATTTTTAAAAAATAATTGTATCTGGATTTCTTAACTTGCTTTAAAAGTCCTTTCAAACTCTCAATTATATACAGATTTTATAGTTTGCTTCTTAAATATAATCCATCTAAAAGCACTGAACTCTTTAATCCTCATAGGAGATATATATATATATATATTTTTTTTTTTTTTTTAAAGATTTTATTCGACAGAGAGAGAGACAGCAAGAGCAAGAACACAAGCAGGGGGAGTGGGAGAGGGAGAAGCAGGCTTCCCGCTGAGCAGGGAGCCCGACGCAGGGCTCAATCCCAGGACCCTGGGATCATGACCTGAGCTGAAGGCAGACGCTTAACGACTGAGCCACCCAGGCGCCCTCATAGGATATATTTTAACATGTGGGGTGGGGTAGTGGATCCAATCCCTTCTTTTACCCAGAAAAGATGGCCAATTGATTCAGTACCAATTATAAATGATTTTTGACCTACAGATACGAAATTCTAACTTTAATAAATTCCTGTATCAGTCTCTAGATGCCTCTGCACTAGTATTGCATTTATGCTCATCACAGTTTTGATTATAGTAGTGTTATGAAAGTCTTAATATTTAGTGGTAAATATGTGAAGGTTGGTAATGTTTGTTGCGTCTACCACTGTAGGTGCTCAGCTCGAGGTACTTCCATTGGTGGTATCATGTTTACCTAATTCTTGTGATCATTGCCTCTTTATATCTGCACATTTGAGTAACCACTCTTCCAGTCTTTACAGTGTCACATCAGTACAGAAAAGTCCTTCATCTGTCAGCTCACCTTAGGCTACTTAATGGCTTGCTGGCTATGTCTGCAGGCAACTAGGCTTTCATGTGTCTGTAATTGAAGGAATAAACATCTCTTTCAGACTGTATAGACCGTTTTCATGGATAAAAACGGTCTCATGTCAGGTCCCTGGACTGATGGGTTTTGCCTCTAGAATCACAGTCAAGTGGGATTGAGGCCAGACCTGGCTGCTGCCAGGTCTGCACTGGAGTCTATGGTACACGATCCTGTTACCAGGGCAATTGACCTTGTCTTGACCCTGGTCAGTAGGGCTGAGACTAGGATAAGGGATCAATTCAGGGTCCAAAGACAGCAGTAGTATTTCTGGTTTTGTGGATAGGTAGGGGTCCTAACATGTCACTTGGCAGGCATAAATGGCCCCAGACCACACCTGAGAGGGACTGGAGCCAAGTCACAAGGCTAACTTAGGGTCCACATCCATGACCCAAGTTCTGTAGGCCTGCCTTAGGGCACTGATGGGCGAGTCTTCTCCTGGGTGGGCAGGATTCCTCCTACTTCATGGCTCAGTGTCTGCACCTGGGTTGTGGGCTGCTTCAAGATCAACAGGGAGACCAAAGTGAGCAGGCCCACCTCCAGGAACCAGATGGACACAAGTCCTTCTGGATTCCTTTGTGGTCTAGACTGTTGAGGGCTAATTTTAAAATATTTCTCTAAAAACTTCTAGCAATTATCAATTACATTATGGGATTAAAGATATCACAATCTCTTTCCATTATTTTGTCACTTTTTTGTGTTTAAATACATGTAACAAAATTCACCATTTTAAACCACTTAGGTGTACAATTCTATTGAGTTGGCATCGAGTGCATTGGTTTTTGTGCAACCATTACCACTATCCATTTCCAGATGTTTTCATATTCCCAAACAGATACTCTACCCATGAAACATTCATTTTTTGTTCTAATTTCTCTCCACCAGCTGCCAGTCATGCACTGAGAAAAGTAGTTTCCACCTGGGTCTTGTTGGCAGTAATGGAAAATAAAGGTGCAATTAAACAGATAAGAAAGGAAAAGAGGGAATGAAAGAAGAGGACAGAAGGCAAAGAATGAGGCAATATGTCACTTACCCTATGCAATATGCCACATAAAAACACCTAAGCAAACTACCACTCAAATCTAGATTCCTACACTGGAAGTTCAAAATCATGTCAGTGTGTCCCAGGTAGAATCCACTGCAATCACAAACTTTTTCTGAAAAATGGGGTAAATGAGAAAATATCTCCAAGAAATGTCGTAATTCCATAAAATTATACATGTAAAACAGCACGAACAGTTTTGATATGGCAAGCGCTTCAATTACAACTGAAGTACCCTTTTCATTCCACTTATGTAAAAAACACACCCAAGTAAATGAATGTGAACATCAACACTTCAGAGGACGATTTTTGAGAAAACCATGCCACATTTGATGTGAGTGCTTCATATCTAATGTTGGGCATCTGAGGAATGGCTATAGGAAATCTGACCGAGACAGAAATTTGGTGCTATAATTAGGGAAGAAAGGTAACAAAGTAGTTACTGAAGATGTTGCTGAGAAACAAATACAAAGATAAATAGAAGCAAGTCATAGGTGCTTTGGGAATAGAGGAAAATAAACATATCTATTACAAGAGAAAAATAACCAGAAAACTTAAATTCACAATATTTGCATTTGGGGTCCACGAGGTCCTCTTGGTTCTGAGGCCAGTGGCCCATCATGGACCATCTCTCCTAGGCAGAGAAGTCTTCCCAGGACCCCCATCACATCCTTGTTGCCCAGGCTGTCGATGAAGAGTTCAGTATGGGTGTAACCACAGTGCACATCACTGAGGTAATCGAGCTTCTGCAGTTAGAATGGTTCCAGCAGAACTGAGCTAGACTGCCAGGCTTCTCCCATAGGAAAAGGAGATCACAGAGCAGTGAAACCCACAGGTGGAAAATGCTTCATATTTCCCCATGTAGAAGACATTCTTATTAAGGAGGAGACAATCCGAGAGTATGAAAAGAGAATCCCAGTGAGACAAAAGTCAGCTGGCATTGTTACTGACACACACAGATGTTACTGATGAGGGTACCAGATTGTTGGAATTAGGACTTGTGGGTTTTGAGATAATCAATGTCAGTGTATTATACACTGCCATACACACAGTGCAGTTAAGACTACACCCATACTCAAGAGAATCACCTCATCTCCCAATCTCCTTCAAACACAAACATACAGGAATGTACCCAGGTCACTTTTTAAGTAGGCTCCACGCCCAGCCTGGAGGCCAATGCAGGGCTTGAACTCACAACCCTGAGATCAAGACCTGAGCTGAAATCAACAGTCGGACATTTAACCGACTGAGCCACCCAGTGCCCCATCCAGGTCACGTCTGATCAGGAGTTATCACTAAACTTGATTTGGTGTGTACTCCACTGATTCCATTAAGCCAGAAGGGAAGTGACAGTAAGCTGCTGTAGCCTCCAAGGCCACTCATGACATAACTAAAGGCTGCTCAAGTGTTACAAGTATCTGAATGTGTTAACTCAAAATTGAAACAAGGTTCTGATCGATTGTCTCTATCCAAAGGCCACTTTCAAGAACTGCCAGTGGGGCATCATAGAGTATCAGGACCTGTCCTATTCACAAGGTTTCCCATCTCATACATCTGAAGTGATGTAAACGAACCAGCACGTCACATGCCAGGGGCAGCTGTTTCTGAACACAGGCAAAGGACATAATTGTTCTTCCAGGCTGTGGTGATTTGGGAACAAAGAGAATATTCTCTGTTCCTAGCCTCTCCATGTACTGCCCAAGGTTAAAGGTATTTTCTAACCTAGTACTAGGTGTGTTGCTCTCTTTCCAAGGCTATGAGATCAGGGTGTATAACCTCACCGTTTATAAAGTCTTTTCTGACCCAGAAAGATCAGGTGTGAGAAACAAGAGCATTTTCAGGAAATGTAGAGACCTATATCCTCCCCCTTCACCAGCATGAGGCACTGTAGATGGACTCGGTGAGGAGTGAACGGACTCACATGTTCACCATCTTCACAGTATTAGACGACGTCATATACCTAGAGGATCCAGGTGGTTTGTATAACATTAAGTCTAATGGTAGTAGTTCCACATGGGGCCAGGCTGCAAACCAGGTATAGAAACTAGACTGGACTAGCATTGCTATTGGGCAGAAAGCCAGAGCATTCCCAAAATTGGTCAGGGCAGAGTGGCACATGTTCAAAACAGATCTATGAAGCCAGCCTGTAAGCTGAGTCCCAAATGGCTCTTAAACAACTTCACTGTGTTCCTCCAGCACCGTTTGTAGAAGACTCTAACTGCTTTCCCACATTGTTTAACTTCACAGGCATCTAACTAGTGAGTTCTTTCATGTATTGGGACACCTGTAGACCTTTCCACATTCCTCATACTCATACGGTTTCCCTCCAACGTGGCTTCGTTTTTGAAATGCACTGGAATAACAGTCCTTGTCAAACTTATTACGTACGTAAGTCTTCAATCTATTGTGTATTTTTAGGCGTTAAGTCATGACTATGATGTGAAGCCTTTCTCACGTTCCTTACGTTCAAGGGGTTGCTCTCTGGTATCAATTTTTACATGTTGAGACTGGCCTAAGGAAACAGTGAAGGCTTTCCCTCGGTGTTTACATTCATAGGGCTTATCTCCAGTGTGACTTCAAATGTGCAAGTAGTGAAGGCTTTCCCACAATCCGTACACTCAAAGGATCGCTCTCTACTTTGAATTGTATGTTTATAAAGGTTGAAAGACCAAGTGAAGCCTTTCCCATACTCCTTACTTTAATAGGGTTTCTCTCCAGTGTGAATGCTTAAATGTCAAATCAGGATGAGAGCACTAGTGAAAGCCTTCCCACAGTACTTACGTTATTAGGGCTACTCTCGAGAGTGATTTCTCAAATGGCTATTAAAATATAAGAAAGTCCTAAAGGCTTCCCCACATTCACCACATTGAAAGGGTTTCTCTCCACTATGAGGTCTCAAACGTTCATTTAGATATGAGGAATTACTGAAGGCTTTCTCACATTCACCACATTCAAAGGGCTTCCCTCCACTGTGAGTTCGTAGATGTTTTTTAAGGACTGAGGGCCAAACGAAAGCTTTCCCACATTCCTTACATTGATAGGGTTTCTCTCCGGTGTGAATTCTCAAGTGTACACTAAGTCGTGAGGAATTAGTGAAGGCTTTCCCACACTCCTTACACTTATAGGGCTTCTCTCCCGTGTGAATTCTCAAATGTTCATTAAGAATTGAGGAACTACTGAGGGCCTTCCCACATTCCTTACATTTATAGGGCTTCTCGCCACTGTGAGTTTGAACATGTTTACGAAGGACTGACAGCCAAGCAAAGTGCTTCCCACATTCCTTACATTTATAGGGCTTCTCTCCAGTGTGAATTCTCAAATGTTCATTAAGAACTGAAGAACGACTGACGGCTTTTCCACATTCCTTACATTTATAGGGCTTCTCGCCACTGTGAGTACGCACATGTTTACGAAGGAGTGAGGGCCACTGGAAGTGTTTCCCACATTCTTTACATCGATAGGGTTTCTCTCCAGTGTGAATCCTCAAATGCACATAAAGGCGTGAAGATGTAGTGAAGGCTTTCCTACATTCACTACATTCAAAGGGTTTTCTTCCAGTATGAAGTCGAATGATATGATTATTGAGGCACTTGGAATCTGCATAAGACTTCCCACATTGTTTACATTCATGGGGTTCTTGAGCAGCGTGTGTCTGCACATGCTCATTTTGACCTGCTGAGAAAACTGAAGCTTTTATAAATTGCTTCCATTCATTGAAATCTCTTCCATTGTGAGTTCTCCTATGTGCCTGAAAGTGTGAACGACTAATGAACGTTTTCCCACAGTCACTGCATTCAAAAGTCTTCTCTGCCACGCTGGTTCTCTCATACACTGCATGTGCAGTCCGGCTGAAGACTTTACCACACTGATTAAACTCAGAAAGTTTCTCTCTAGTAGAGTTTTTCTTTTGCAGATTAAGGAGGCCATTGTGATACTGATTACACTCAAAACTGTTCCCTCTATTTTGAGTTCTCATGTGGGTCTTAAGGTTTAAATATTTTCTCAAGACTCTTCCACCTTGATCACAGTCAGAGAGTTCTGCTCCATGGTAGGTCCTTTCCTGTTGATGGAAGGGATGAAAGTTGATGATAGGATTTTCAGACTGATTACAAATTTCAACCTTATAATGCAAGAAACATGATGATGATGACTCTTAGCATTTTCATTACATAAATACAGTTCCTGTTGATGTCTTTCAAGTTAAACCAGGGAACTCTTCTACCAAAAACTGATGCCATCTACTCTTAAGATCATTCCATTAAAATTTCGCAAATATGTTTAAAGACTCAATAACAAGTTATGTATCTGGGAATGTGTACCTGTGGCATCTCGGGAGCAACAATTTTCAAGATAGATTTGGATTATAAATCGCAAATCATCATATTCAGAGTATCTCTGAATTACTTTGTCTTTGGTGGATGCCATTTGTCTCAAATATCTCAACTTGCATTGAATTTTATAACAGGACCATCCATCTTTTTTGAATGTGGAATATAAGAAATGTCACTATCAATCTTACTTTTTGTATTTCAATGGCTGTTTTTCCTCCAAAAAAATCCTGGTGAGATGCTGACCCTTTTGTTTGAGGTTGTGTTTCCCATTCTGAAATAAAACAAAAACACAAATTTAAATATTTGCAGGAAGAAATCATAGGCTAAACAATTTTAAATTAAGCCTGGGTGGCTCAGTTGTTAAGCATCTGCCTTCGGCTCAGGTCATGATCCCAGGGTCTTGGGATCGAGCCCCGCATTGGGCTCCCTGCTTGGCGGGAAGCCTGCTTCTCCCTCTCCTGCTCCCCCTGCTTCTGTTCCCTCTCTCGGTGTCTCTCTCTCAAATAAATAAAATTAAAAAAAAAAAAAAAAAAGACTCAAGTTTTCTTTATGTTCATATTAAAAATGGTGAAATAACAAGAAAAAAAAGGTTCACTGGTTTGTTTATGGGAAAAATATGACAATAGGTGTGCAGGGACAGACTTCAGTGGCTAGTACTAAAAAATAATTTTCTGAAAAACATGTCAAACAATAACAAAATATTATCAAGGTAACATATGATCAAGTAGATACGTGAAAAATACCTGGACAAGGAGGATACACCAAAATTATAAACTTTTTTTTTTTCTTTAAGATTGTATTTATTTGACAGAGACACAGCGAGAGAGGGAACACAAGCAGGGAGAGTGGGAGAGGGAGAAGCAGGCTTCCCGCAGAGCAGGGAGCCTGATGCAGGGCTCGATCCCAGGGCCCTGGGATCATGACCTGAGCCGAAGGCAGACGCTTAATGACTGAGACACCCAGGTGCCCCAAAAATTATAAACTTAAAGAAGAATTAGAACAGGTCATTTGTGCGATCACAGAAATTTTAAGTAAAAGAGTGAAGGAAGGTGAAGATATCCAAAAACATCAGAGATAAATGGCTTTAGCCCTCTAAGACAAATGTATCTTAAAAATTTTACACATTAAAGTTGCAAAGATGCCTTCCTATAGGTTGACCAGTTAAGTTTGTTAATAACAACACTCACCTTGGAAAACTCCCTTCTCCACTGTCCTCAGCTCTTGTTGTTCCAACCAAGCAATCAGCTTAGGTTTCGACAGTTGATATTCTGTCCACAGGAAAAGGCACATTAACAGGAGAGGCTTATGCAAGAGATGACAAAGCTTCCGATGAATCCAAAACTTTATTTCTAATGAAAGCAGAGAAATTATCCCGAAAGGACGAAAAGAGGCAAATACTCCCCTTCTGACAAAAGAGTAGTTATCTCTTAACCCCTGAAAGCCAAATTTGAACGTATGCACATATTTACAGAGCATAAAGGTATTTATTCAAATCGGAAATAAAGGAGATGAAGAAAGGAGATCTTTGTTCTGACGGGGAAACCACTAGAAGCGTGGTCCTCAAATGTTGGAGTGCCTCACAATCATCAGGATGGCTTACTGAAACACAGAAGATGGGGCAACAACCCCAGCTTAATAATTCAGAATGTCAAAAGTGACATCTAAGAATATAAATTCCAAACAGAGTGATGATGTTGCTGTTGGCCTCATGGCCACGTTTACAGAACACCCACTGCAGATTATAACCCATTAGTGTAGGGACTATGCATCTCTTTTTTCCAGTTATGTTCAGAGGGCATCACCAAGGCTGGAAACACATAAAGTATATGACACGTATCTGGAATGTTGGCAGCCTCACCTACTGCGACCAGGTTCTGATAGTTCTCCAGCATCACGTTTCTGTATAGGTTTCTCTGAGTGAGGTCCAGTAATAGCCACTCCTCCTGGGTGAAGTCCACTGCCACATCCTGGAAGGTCACTGCAATCTAAACCATCACACCCATGTTGGCCTGAGACAAGAAACATCTCCACCAATGTTCACAGGAGAATAAGGACAGGAGACTCAATACCTATGCAGGGTTATGAGATTTCTCATTATCCTCCCACGGTTCCATGGTCCTAGGTCCTCTTCTCCCCATCTAAACTCACTCACTGCTCGGGCGCCTGGGTGGCTCAGTTGGTTAAGCGACTGCCTTCGGCTCAGGTCATGATCCTGGAGTCCCTGGATCGAGTCCCGCATCGGGCTCCCTGCTCGGCGGGGAGTCTGCTTCTCCCTCTGACCCTCCCCCTTCTCATGTACTCACTCTCTCTCATTCTCAAATAAATAAATAAATAAATCTTTAAAAAAATAAAAAATAAAAAAAAATAAAATAAACTCACTCACTGCTCATCTCCACTCATATGGCTTTAATGGCACCTTTTAAGCTTTTGAGCTTATCTCAGCAAAACTGTAGTAGTTCTTATTTCCCTCTATTGCAGTAGACTTCTGAGCACACTAAAGATCCTTGATAAACGGTGCAGAATGACTAAATTCCTTGAGAAAAAGATACTTAACACCTTCCTTACCATGTCAGAGCACATAGCAAAGTGGAAATATGCACCTGGTATCCATGAGGTTCATAGGTGATTAGTGAAATACTAAGATTATTTTCAGAGTAATCCTTTTCAATATGAGAGTTTCCACTTCCAGGGAAAATGCAACTGGGGATTCAGTCCTTGTGTGGGGTTTATTTACTTTAGGAAGCTCAGGACACAGATGTACCTAGAAGGAATGTATCCACCTGGTGGATATAAGTACGGCATTCTGTTGATTGATACGCTTTTTTACTACCTGTTGATAATTTTTCAGCCAGACAGCCACCATCCTTTCTGCCTCTGTGTTTTCCTCAGGAAGACAAAAAGGATCTCCAGAAAGATCTTGGAGAAAAAAAAAAAGAATACTTAGAATGCAGCATGACCAGAATCACCCACCTGAAAAATCATTCCATCCTAGTTTGAGATTCCCATATATCCCTGCACACTCAAGAAATCTCACATAAATACACACTCTACTGGATAAAATATCAAAGTAGCCCTGCCTCACCTGGAGCCATAAAAGGGACGTGTCAGACATACTGCCCATGAGGAAAGGGGTCATCAGCTTATTTTACAGGTATTGAAACCTAATCCCTAGGAAATCCGATTCTTTATTTGCCCAAGATAATAAAACTCATCAATGGGATTATGCAGCACCAAGTCCCAAAGCACACACACCAGCAAGCTGACCTAGATAACAGCATTCTCTGGCATATTTCAGCTCTAAGTGAACCAGCAGCCTGACTGCTTAGGCCCTATGTTGTGTAGGGGTGACCTTTAAGAATCCTCTGAAAATGAGAATCAACAATGAATTACCGTGGGTCAGATCAATGGCTGCCATCCTGGGAGAGTGATGAAATTTGCCTGATGAGAAATTTGATGCCAAGATCAGTTCAGTGCAACTTAAGAATCTAAATAAATATGGCAATCTTCATTACTTTTGACAGTGTTACCCAGAGTACTTTTCATATCAATCATTAATCAGCAAGCGTTACTAATCCATTATCAAACATCATACATTAGCGCTCTCTCTGTAGATGACATATAGGAAATTCACTAAAAATGTTATAACCTTTGGCATGAAAGTCAGTAATAGCTATTACCATTTCCTGACAATAGATACATGACAGATGTCTGTCTCACTAGGAGCTGTATGCATATCAGCTCACCTAATTATCATAGCAACCCTTTACAATAGGTATCATTAGCCCTATTTAATAGCTGATAAAGCTAGATTTTTACTAATCATTGGTCCAGTACCATCCAATTAAGGAAAAAAGAGATCCACAATTGAATGCAGATAGGCTTCTCTCAAATGTTTGAGATCCTGAGGTTCTTATTCCCAAATATGATCAGACGTCATTCTAGACCTGCATTGTCCATTTTGGTAGCCAGAAGCCACATATGCTATTGAGTACTTGATATGCAGTTAGTAAAACAGGATTTTAGATTTTATTTATTTTTAATTAAATTTTAAATTTAAAACTTTTTGCAAATTTACTTATTAGAAAACTTAAATGTTTGCGTAAACTTAAATGTATCTATTTTCTCAACTCTATTTATTACATGATTCAAACACATAAAATACATCTGATGAAAATTTTGTGTCCAATGAATTCTGAATTCATGAGAAGAATTTAAAATACCTCAATTTTTATATGGGTTACATACTGAAATACTTATATGATTTCCTTGTTTTTTGTTTATTACAGTTACAGAAAAGCTTTAATCATATACTTGGCCTACACATTATATTTCCATTGGCCAGCACTGGCCTACAATACTGCTGGATATTATGAAGAGGAGAAAAATGAAGTGTTTAATTTGGTTAACACCCTTGAGCTTCACTTCATGGAGCTTAGAGTGGCTTGGGGCCCTGCGCCTCCTTTTAATTTATCATAACAGGCTTATTCTTTTGTCCTTTCCACAAATAATTAAGAAATTGTGGTCCTGTGCTAGGCACTATGCAGAAAACAGTGATATATACAGAAAACGTCCCAGGGCTTAATGGCCCAACATTCCAAAGGGACAAGATATTCAATTATTAATGAACACCTCTGTTTATCAGTGCTTATGGAGCAAAAAATCAAATAGGTGAGAAAATAAAGAGTATCCTATATACAAACACAAATATTGTGGTTTGCTTCTTGGGTAATGTAATGACAGAAAAAGGAAAATAACCATAGGCTGTTCTAAATAGGACCCAAAATTTTAAGAAAAATAATGCTGGAAGGATTTTACAAAACTCAGAAGACTCTTTAAGTATTCAACAGCCTCAGGAGGGTCTTGATTGAGGCTCAAAGCAATCAAGGTTTGCCCACTGCCCCTTGCCCTGGCAAAGGAGCAATGCCAAATCACTGTCCTTTACAATGATCTATTTTAGGCGTCTTTCCACAGAACTTCCTTTTCATATTACCACTTCTGTTTTTCACCAAGTTTTTATTTTATTTTTATTCCTTTCTTAATAAGGCTTCCTTCTTATTTTAATCTTTTAATCTGATACAGTCTAAAGGACAACTCCTATGTTGAAAATTATTGACTCGGGCGCCTGGGTGGCTCAGTTGGTTAAGCGACTGCCTTCGGCTCAGGTCATGATCCCAGGGTCCTGGGATCGAGTCCCGCATCAGGCTCCCTCTCAGCGGGGAGCCTGCTTCTCTCTCTGCCTCTGCCTGCCACTCCCCCTGCTTGTGCTCTTTCTCTCTGTTAAATAAAGAAAATCTTAAAAAAAAAAAAAATTATTGACTCTCTTTAATAAATTGAACAGAGAACAGCAGCCCAAATGCTGATCTACAGAATGGTATCCAAATGATGACAAATGCTGGAAGTTCCAGTTTCATTACCATAAGCCAAATTAACCCTCACAACGCAAGATACTTCATTCTACAGATGAAAAGTGCTATGCAATGAAATGCGCAGATCTTAAGTATTCTGAGGATGAGCTTTGACAAATTTACCCATATAATGAGCAGTACAAGGAAGACAGAGAATATATTCATCTCTCCAAAAAGGCTTCACCCTTCTAGTTCATTCCCTCACCCTCATTCCAGACGATCATTATCTGATTTCTGTCAATTACTAGATATGTTGTTAAGCAGTACGCACATCATTTATAAATCTATATCCTGACAATTTTCTCTTGTTTAGAGAAACAATAAGGGAGAAAGTCTTAAAACTCCCGAGGAAGTGCAGAAATGTCCATTTCTTCTTGTATTTCTGTCAAGCATTGGTTTATATTTCGTGCAACAATATTGTGGGGGTACATACAAACTTTGAAATTGTATAATCTTGGAGATATTGAATCTTCTATTGTAAACTGCTCTATCTCTAGTAATGCTTTATATGACAATGTTGTCTGACATAAGGATCCACTTTCCTTTGGAGAGCTCTTTGGAATGTAAGTGTGTGGGGATCTCAGTCTTCTGAGCACTCACCCACCAGCCAGGAATGTCTGCAAACTGAATACTTATTTCCCATGGATACCTGATGTGTCTGCCCACCAGACATGGCTTGGCTGCAATCCAGAGATTTTCAAATGTTTGTCCAATGCCTGCTGACTACCTCTGCCGCAGGACACCCAGCCAACTTCTTTACAATCAATGGACTGCAATGATACCTTGCAAATAAGATATGACCCAATCTTGGGGAGAAGACATCCCTATAAATCTGACCTTCCTTATTACTGTTCAACTCTAGGATCTAACAGAGTGCTCTTTACATCTTTATGTTACTCTTCCCATGTATATCAAGAAATCAAGGAGTGATTTTTGTCTTCTGATTAGACCCAGACTTATACAGAATTGAAACAGACAGTGATTGCAGGAGATACACATGTAAAGATGAGATCTGAGGGTTGATTTCATCAAGTCTTTGGTCTGGAGCAAGACGCTGAGCTCCTTGAAAGACACTCAGCTGCATTATGAAAATCAAGCTCTGACCTATGGCTCACTCTGAAGATGTACACAGAAGCACTTGCCTTGGGAATCCAAGTGAATGCTGTTACCTCACTAACGATGACTACAAAGATTGTGGTGAGAGACAGATTCTTTTTTTTTTTTTTTTAAGATTTTATGTATTTGACAGAGACACAGCGAGAGAAGGAACACAAGCAGGGGGAGTGGGAGAGAGAGAAGCAGGCTTCCCGCCGAGCAGGGAGCCCGATGTGGGGCTTGATCCCAGGACCCTGGGATCATGACCTGAGCCGAAAGCAGATGCTTAACGACTGAACCACCCAGGCGCCCCAAGACATAGATTCTTATGACTAGAGCTGCACAGAAAATGGCCTGCTCAGATTTACTAAGACAAGCTCAAACCAAGGTCTGATAACCACAAAGCCTCAAGACAGCTCTTAAAAAGGACATTTCTTGTGGCCACACGACTGACACAGTTGAAAATCAAACACGAAATTTAATTCACAGGTAAAATTACAACCACAATTAGAGTGTCTACATCAACTAGTTGTTCATGTGAAAATTAGGGCACTGATACGGGAAGAATGAGAACTTGAAAACGAATGGGGACACTGAGTCAGACAAAGATGAAACTTACAATCTTGAATCCACAAGATACTAACTCTCCCTTATCAGAAGTCTCCTGCCCTTTGGTTTCTGAAATGAGCCTTCCTCTGCTTAAAAATACTGAGGAAATCTCACCTGGGGCAGAAGTCTTAGAAGGAAATGCTCCTTCTCTTCAAGATCCACCCAAACCACTGCCCCTAGTGACAACGAATTCACAGTCATGGGGAACAGGGATACAACACAGTGCAAGATAAAATAGCCTGTACGACAAAATAGTTCCAACTAGGATATTATATAGAAGAAACCCGAGTACCCTGTGGGGGAATAAACTGTAAGCATGCCAGACCCATAAGGTTGGAATATAACAATAAACTGGGCCAAATTCATTGACATGGGGGCACTTATTAGACAGTCTGGGTTTAATATATACTATCTCATGGACCCAGGGAAAGCTCTAACAGCTTACTTGCTTGGCTGATACCAGAGACTCAATGGTGACCTACAGTAATGAGTTCACATGCCAGAACTTCCACAACAAAATGTGAAGGAGCAAATCCTAGGGAGATAGCAACGTAGCACTGGATTTATCCTGTGTGATATACAGCCCCATTCCCCATTCTACGTTGAGGGAACAGAAGATTCTCCACAAAGGTATGGAGAGACGGATAAGTGGACGGCCTCCATCCTAGAGGCCTCTGTGGTTATTCTCCATGACAGGTGAGGTATGACTGTAGGGGCTATACCATCACTGAGATAAACTCCCTGATTTCACTGGGGATGATGAGAAGCCAGAGTAGCAGAAATCAAGGAGGCGGCACTTAGTTGCCGAAGACAAAGAGGGCACATGAACCACCAAGAGCAGTGGGAATGAAACAGGAATCAGAGTGCTTTGGCCTGCAGAGACCTCTCGTGGTGGCTCACTGATCCCAGCCTAATTGGTCCCTTGCAATGAAAGAGATATGCAGCCTATTACAGCAGAGTATTACACTCCATACAGTACTTTTTAGGCAGAGCAGGCCAAATAGTCTCTGTGCTATATATGCTCAAGTCTGTCACTGTGGTTTCAAAGAAGCCATAGAAAATATGTAAACCAATGAATATGGTTAGGTTTGTCTAAAACTGTATTTACAAAAACAGGTGGAGAGCCAGATTTGGCCCAGGGTCCAGTTTGCCAACCTATGTACTAGAATTTTATTTGATGTCTGTAACAAGTAGTTCCAAGTACAGTAACCAAAACTCTGATTTGACTGACCACAGTGGAAAGTCAGAGCCCCCTACCCAACTTCCAGACATAGGCCATATCACAAACTAAGAACTCCTTCATACCATCATCACTATTCATACTATAATCCTTCCTACAGACTCTTCATAAGGGGATGTACAGTCATTTACAAGTGACTATGCATGGGGGAAAAGGAAATACTCAGACAGTCTCTAAGAGGACACTAATTCCTGAGGATCCAAAATATCATTGTGGCACACCACCAAAGTGGAGGCTTATGGTAGTCAGGTGATTTTTTAAAAAGTCTTAACTTCAATGAACTCAGACTGGACCAGCTGCAGCAAGCACCCACCCTATATTTATTTCCTTCCCCAAAACCTAAATATATAATTGGATTTTTTGGCAACTGGCAGAATTTCCTTATCTCTGACCCACAGGGTAAGGACCATTATGGTAGGAAAAGCTAAAAGGAGGATCCTGGAATTCCCCACCACTGGACAAAATAATCCAGAAACAATACCAACACTGCAGGGGGAAATGCAAGGTTTAATGCTTCAAAAGATTAGTTGCATCTATATCCTTCCCGTTTTCATTAATATACAAGTCATTACAGGGTAACATTACAATTTAGTCTTTAGGTAACTGATTTTCGTGAGATTTTAACTAAATTTGAGCAGTAGTTACTATAGACTGTGAGGGAGATAAAATGACTTGATGTACATTTATAACTCCTTTATGCAGCATAATATGGAGTACATATCACCCACAAGATAGTATGTGAAAGATCTTTTGTAGTCTCTGGACCTGAAGCTGGCAAACTATAAATCACAGGGCTGTTTTTGTAAATCAAATTTTATTGGAGCAAAGCCATATCCATTTATTTACTAAGGTCTATGGTTGCTTGTGCACTACAAAGGCAGAGCTGAGTAATTTCAGGCCTTATGGCCAACAAATCATAATGTAGTCACTGAAAGAGGACTGCAACTACCTCCATTTTGACCTCAAACTTTCTAATTGATTAAGGTCTTCTTTCCAGCTCATCTCTTAACTCAGACAAAAATCCAAAAGGGCAAAGCATCTCTGATGGGAACTGAAACTTCCTGCTCAAGCTTTAAGGACTACCCTGGGCCAGCAAGACCCCATGTGATTGATTCCAAGGCAATGACTGACCTGATCTTTGCTCACCTGCAAGTATGCACTGACTTCTGTCCCACATGTTCCTTATAAAAAATGAAGTATTTTCAGAACTTCGGCAACCATCTTTGAGATACTAGTTCGCTCTCTTTCTGGTATTGGCCTCACTGACATATATTTCTATCTTGTTTCACCACCACTCGTTTCTCTGCCTTTGATTTTGTCAGTGACCAGTGGCCGAACCTGGTCTGTTTTAGAACCCCAGAGACAGGTGCTCTTGCATCCCTGAGCCCCAGCTACATTACTACCGTGACCTTTTCTGACAAAAGTCTACCAACCTCTGTACCGGACCCAATTACCATATTACAGAACTACAAGATAAAGAAAACATTTAAACACATCATGGAAATAAAATCACAAATATCAAAAGTATGTGTTTCTCAAAGAGCATGGGACTCTTCCAAGTCTGTATTATGAAGAAACAACAGCTCTGCTTTAGCTTAAAAGAAACTAAGAGACATAAACATATATATTGTCATATATAAACCCTACCCAAGTCCTACATCCAAAAACATTCAAAAACGTATTTTGAAACAATGTATAGGATTTTAGTTTTTACAGAGCAGATATTAGATAACATTTTTAATTTTCTTGGGTGAAATCAATGTATTATCGTTTTAGTAGCAAAATGGTCCTTATCTTTAGGAGATACATTACCAAGTATTTAAAGGTCAAGTATCATGCCTGCAATTTATTTCCTTTTTACTCTCACAAGTATCATGCCTGCAATTTATTTCCTTTTTACTCTCACAAGTATCATGCCTGCAATTTATTTCCTTTTTACTCTCAAACAGTACACTAAAAAATACATTTCTCTATCCAGAAAGAGCAACCATGCAAAATGCGAAAACGGGTGAATTTACTTCGACGCACATTCATAGCAGTAGTATTTACATTTCCTTTAGGTTTAAGATCTTACGAAACAAAAATGTCGGGAAAATAACACTTAATCCAAACGTCCTGTAATTGTGAAATTCAGTTATTCTACAAGTGGGGTAGTAAAGCCTCCATTCTTCTCTCCAAGAGTCCCCTGGTTTGAAACCTGGTGGGGATGGACGGGTTCAGGAGGGAAGGATGTTAAGGTAGGTGAAAACTTTCCCTTTAGTACAGAGGCTTGCGGTGTCCGTGTGTATAACTAGCTCCTGAAACACGCACACTGCAGACATCCGACAAAGCACATTAGCTTCCTACTAAGATACAGTGTGTCCAAAACAAAGACCAGCGTGACAAAGCCACATTCTCAGACGAAACCTTCTCTTCCACACGAAAAGGAAACACAGGCCCTTGTGAACCAACTTTCCCAAAACTCACCAGGCAGGTCCCCGAAAGAGCGAGGACGCGGGGCGGACTCTGGGTCACTCCCAACAGCTGAAATTCTTTTCCTTGTGGAGAAAAGTCACAAAGGTTGCTTGCACAGCGGATACAAAGACCCCACGGAAGCGCCCTGACAGCAGGTCCATAGCGGCTCCGGGCGGGAACCGCCGGCCCCCGCGGCCTCTCGGGCGATCTAGGCGGATGCGAACCGAGCGACCCGGCCCCTCAGCAGGCCCATCGGCGACCCTGACTAAACCCGACCCTGGATTCCCTCCTCTTTCCCTCCCCTTCACGCCGCCCTCACCACAGCCGGCCCACGGACGACCACTACCATCCCGACGCGCTGAACGCGGCACAGAAGAGGCAGCGGAAGAGACCCCGGCGGGCGTGTGACGCCACTTCCGCTTCCTGCCGGGGCTCGAGGGGCGGGGCTTCCACTTCAGACCGCGCAGCTGTTGTTCCCTCCCTCACCGGCTTGGGGTGGGCGGCTGGGCTGGGCGCTTGGTCTGAGGCCCGGATGCGGCCCGGAGGACACGGCTGGGGCTGGAACCAGGTATGTGGGCGCGACTACCGGCGGAGAGCGCGACCCGTGCGCGGGGGCGGCCCGGGGTGGGTGGGGCGAAGCCCAGCTCCAGTTTGGGCGGTGGGAGGACCCCCTGGACAAACCCCACAGCCTGCTCAGTGGAAGGTTTCCTGCCTCCCTCCGGGCACGTCCTAGAGAGCCTTTACAGTCGTCCCATATCGGTAAGCCCGAGAATCCGGTTTTTAGGATCCCGTTTTTAGGCCTTTATCTTGGGTGTTATTGGGTGGCCTTTTTGCAGTAAATAAAGATCTTTTTAAACACGATTGGGTATCCCATCTATTCAAGACTTAGGGGAAGGGAGTGAGAGGGCAATGGACGAAATATGTGAAGGGGATTAAGAGGTACAGTCTTCCAGTTATAAAATAATTAAGACAGGGGATGTAATGTACCCACATATGGAATATAGTCAATGTAACATTTCACCATTCTTTGTATGGTGACAGCTGTTAACTAGTCTTACTGTGGTGACCATTTCATGACGTGTGTATATGCCAAATCACTGTGTACCCCTGAAACTAATCAAATACTGTATGTCAGTTGTTAATCAATAAAAAGACACGTCTTGTTCATGCGCATCATCAAATGTGTTTTATGCATCGATTGAATTGATAATCTCTGTTGCAATGTTAATGTTTCATCTTTAATTGTACAAACATTTAATTGTTTTTTTAACATCAACAAAAATGTCAAATTTATTAGTTTACATCAACATTATGGAAGTTAAAGAAAATAATTAAGTTGTCTCATGGACTGGAAGGTGACTTATTAATTCCCTCTCATTTCCAAACCTCATCAAGCAGTCACTATGTTTATAAGGTAAGTCAGCTGAATGCTTGAAATCTAGAAGAACTTTTAAGATCTTCAGTTTGTCCTGTTGAATGTTAATAGTATTGACATAAATAAATCCCTTCAGATAAATGTGAATTTATATGTTTGCAATATTCTAGCATACTTGAAAAGCTGTTTTCACAGTCATCACAAGCATGAGGAAAAATTTTAGTATGTTCAATAGCAACATGCCTGTTAACATTCATATTAACTCTACTCTGAAAACCACATACTTGACATACAAAGAAGTTTTTACATTTGTCAAAGGGAATTTTGCGGGTGCCTGCGTGACTCAGTCAGTTAAACGTCCAACTCTTGTTTTGGGCTCAGGTCATGATCTCAGGGTCATGAGATTGAGCCCGTGTCAGGCTCCGCACTCAGTGGGGAGTCTGCTTGAGATTCTCTCGCTCCTTCTCCCTCTGCCCCTCCCCCCCATGTGCCCTCTCTCTCAATAAATAAATAAAATCTTTTTCCAAAAAAGGCAGTTTTGCTTAAGAGACTGTACTATCATGTTCTCCATTGTTATACTTAGCACTTAGTTAATTTACATGCATGTTCATTTACCATATGGCTTTGCAAGTCTTCTGGATCATTGGTTTCATGTTTACAAAACAGGCACTAGTACTATTCATCACAGTTGTGCTCCTGGAAACGTAGATAGCGTTCACTGCTTGAAGATAACTGTACATTGCACTGCTCACAGCAATAAAGGTCACCAAAATGGGCGTCCGCAATGTGCTGGCTGAGGTTCTCAAAAATCACTGTTTTGTAATCACGGTATTTACAAATGCAGGGATCCTCTTCATGCAGTTTGGTGTGTTCAATCAGAAGCATGTTAGTAGAGAAACTTTCCTTGCAAATTCGACACACATTTGAATCAGTATCTTTGTGCATCAGCATCATATGCTGCTTTATGGCAGAAAAATATTTGCTGTTGAACTCACAAAGTTCACATTTACAGAAGTCATTGCTATTAGTCAGTAAAGGCCGCTTCTGCTGGGCCGGCACATTCAAAGCTTGGCTCCTGTCAAGAATTTTGCAAACTTTAACTACTGGGTATTTACCCCAAAGATACAAAAGTAGGGACCCGAAAGGCTACGTGCACCCCGATGTTTATAGCAGCAATGTCCACAATAGCCAAACTGTGGAAAGAGCCAAGATGTCCATCAACAGATGAATGGATAAAGAAGAGGTGGTATATATATACAATGGAATATTATGCAGCCATCAAAAGGAATAAGATCTTGCCATTTGCAACGACGTGGATGGAACTGGAGGGTATTATGCTGAGCGAAATAAGTCAAACAGAGAAAGACATGTATCATATGACCTCACTGATATGAGGAATTCTTAATCTCAGGAAACAAACTGAGGGTTGCTGGAGTGGGGGGTGGGGTGGGAGGGATGGGGTGACTGGGTGATGGACACTGGGGAGGGTATGTGCTATGGTGAGTGCTGTGAATTGTGCAAGACTGTTGAATCTCAGATCTGTACCTCTGAAACAAATAATGCAATATATGTTAAGAAAGAAAAAAAGAAGAAGAAGAATGTAGCAGGAGGGGAAGAATGAAGGGGGGGAAATCGGAGGGGGAGAAGAACCATGAGAGACAATGGACTCTGAAAAACAAACTGAGGGTTCTAGAGGGGAGGGGGGTGGGAGGATGGGTTAGCCTGGTGATGGGTATTGAGGAGGGCACGTTCTGCATGGAGCACTGGGTGTTATGCACAAACAATGAATCATGGAACACTATATCTAAAACTAATGATGTAATGTATGGGGATTAACATAACAATAAAAAAATTTAAAAAAAAAAGAATTTTGCAAACTTTAGCTGGTGGCTCCTCATCAGTTTGGTCTTGGAGACTCTCAGAGGAATTGTTTTCTGTCTCCAAATCATACTCTTCAGAAATTGCATGCACTTCTGCAACAATTGGAACATCTTCAGCAGTGTGAACTTCTCTAGGACTCTCCTCTTGAGTTTGTTTGTTGACCGATTCAGGTGAGTCACACTCTTCATCACAGATTTCAGTATCAGCAGATTTTTTTTCACAAAAGACAGTGTGGTCTAGAATTCTCAGTACAGAACTGGGAACCAGGTAGTTAGGATTTCTATTTCTGGCCTTGATTCCATCTGCAAATTTTGGCAAATCATTTGATGTCTCTGTATCAGAGTCATCCTCTTGTCAAAATATTTTAGTCTGGTTTTCTTATAGAACAAATACTATAACTGATCAGAAAAAATTCCATTGAATCCATCTGCAATTCTGCTTATTCCAGAGGAATCTGAGTAACAAGAAGAGTTTAATGTCTTACTTTTTCTTGTTTTAGGATATTCATTCATATCTTTTCAATTTGGTATAATTCTTAATACTGTAGTGAGAAGAAATGAATTACGAGGAAGCTTTCACAGATGCTAAAAAATGCCAGGACCCCAGGACTGCAGTACTGTGACCCTTATGCTCCTGGGCACTGCCCCAGCCTAGCCCCTCTCCCCCCTGCGTGCCTCACGCCCTGCCTTCTAGGCCCCCTGTACAAAGGTTTAAGTGTTATATAGGTGAAGAAGTCTAGTTTTTTTTTTTTTAAGATTTTATTTATTTATGATAGAGAGAGCTTGGGGAGGGGCAGAGGGAGAGAGTCTCAAGCAGACTTCCTGCCCAGCAAGGAGCCCAATGTAGGGCATGATTCCATGACCCCAATATCATGGCCTGAGCCAAAACCAAGAGTTGGACCCTTAACTGACTGAGCCACCCAAGCGCCCCCAAAGAAGTCTGTTTTTTAAAAGACTATCTGCATTTCCTGCCTTAATTTTAAAAGTCTCTTTAAACTACAGATTTCATTCAGATTTTATCATTTTCTTCTTAAATATATTTAAAGACATTTAAATCTCTAATTTGCATGGAATGTATTTTGACATGTAGTGTGTGGTAGTGGATACAGTCACATTTTTTCCTCCAGAAAATATGACTAATTGTTTTAGTACCACTTACTGATAAATTAATTGGCATACTGAATTGGAATTCCACCCTTATTTAAAAAAAGTTCTTTTTTTTTTTTTTTTAAAGATTTTATCTATTTATTTGACAGAGAGAGACACAGCAAGAAAGGGAACACAAGCAGGGGGAGTGGGAGAGGGAGAAGCAGGCTTCCCGCTGAGCAGGGAGCCCGATGCGGGGCTCGATCCCAGGACCCTGGGACCATGACCTGAGCCCAAGGGAGACGCTTAATGACTGAGCCACCCAGGCGCCCCAAAAACAGTTCTTAAAAATACCTGTATCAAAAATAAATAATTAATTAATTAATTAAAAAAAAATACCTGTATCAGTTTCTAGAACTCTTGTGTACTAGTAATGTATTTATATATAAAAATATCTCACTCTTGATTATGGTAGCTTTATATGTTTTAGTATTTCATGGTAAATATATAATGGCAGGTAATATTTGTTGCATGTAACAGCAGTAGGTATTCAGCTTGGCATCCTTCACAGGTCAGCTGGTAGAGTATGCAGACAAGTGGTATTGGTATTAGGGTCTGTGCATTTGAAGGAGCAAACACTTCTTTCAGTCTTTAGAAGCTGCTTTCACTAGATAAAGACCTTTTCCTGCTGGGTTTCAGGCCTGGTGGTTTTGCCTCTGGGATCATAGTTGAGTTGGGTTGAAGCCATGTAATACAGCTGCTCCTGGATCTGTACTACAATCTGTGGTTGAAAATCCTATCAGTAGGGAAGTGGACCTTGTCTGGTCCCTGGGTAGACAGGACGGCGTCCAGGACCTTGGTCAGTAGGGCTGGCCCTGGGACAACGATTCTCTTCAGGATCCACAGGTGGCAGGGCTATCTTCCCAGTTGTGTGAAAAAGTATGGCTCTCTCACTAGGCATGCATGAATAGCCCCACAACACAGCTGAGAGGGGCTGAAGCCATCTCCTAGAACTGCCTTAGGGTTCACATCCATGACTGAGTTCTGTAGGCCTGCCTCAGTCGGCACTGATGGATGAGTCTTCCCCTCATGATTCCTACATCATGGCTCAGAGTGTTTGGAGCTGGGCTGTGGGCTGCTTCAAGATCTGCAGTCTGATCAGGTCTGCAAGCTTGCCTCCAGAGTCACAGATGGACACATGTCCTTCTGGATTCTTATGTGGGGAGGACCACCGATCAGAGAGACTGGAGCTGGATCACAGGCTGGCTGCTCAAGATCTGCATCTTAGAGTGAGGTCAGCAGCCTGTTACCTGAGAGGCATGGGTGGAAGTGTCTCCTTCTGGGGACTGCGGGATGGTGCTGGTGCCAAGGCCAAATGGGGCTATAGCCAAGTCCACATGAGGATATGGCTATTTCCAGGTGTGTGGCTGGGACCATGGTCAGCAAGCCGACCACCTGGGCATAGGTCTGCCTTCTCAAAATGTCCCTCCTTGTTCTTGGGCCCTACTGGGGCTTTGTAGTCTTATACCTGAATCCCAAAACTCCCACAAATGGAGGGGGTCTCTAGAATTTGGAAAAGGCAAGCAAACAGACTTCCTCAAGCACCTCCAGAAAGAAATCAGCCCTGCTGATGCATTTTAGACTTCTGACTTCCAGAAATCTAAAATAATAAATTTGTGTCATTTTAAGCCACTAGACTATGGCAGTGTGTAACAGCTTCAATAGGAAATTAATACACCTCTCTTCCAAAATCTTCCCATCTTATTGCCACTGGCTACGTCAGGTCCCCATCATCTTTTCCCCTCGACTACATCATCTTTTCCCCTCGACTAGTCTCCTAAAATGTTCCCTCTGCCTCCAGTTTCTCCCATTCAGAGCAATCCTAAAGTCTTCATGCTACACCTGTGATTACAACATGGCCCTAGTGCTCCATTGCTTTCAAAATCCTTAATATGTCAATATGTCAAATTAGATTCTCTCTCTCTCTCTTTTTTTTTTTTTTTTTTTTTTTTTTTAGAGCAGAGCGGGGAGGAGAGGGGAAGGGCAGAGGGAGAGAGAGACTCTCAAGCAGGCTCCATTCCCCGTGCAGAGCCAATGCAGGACTCGATCTCACAACCCTGAGATCATGACCTGAGCCAAAATTAAGAGTCGGATGCTTAACCGACTGAGCCACCCAGGCATCCTTCAAATTAGATTCTTAATAGCCTGTCCTCCATCTACCTATCTAGGCTTATTTCTAATAACTCATTCATCCGTTCCATATAGCCTCCTGAAATGCCTTTGTCTTGAATTTTCCATGTTTATGTGTATGTGGTTCCTTTCTCCTCTAGTTCCAACTCGTCTCTCTACTTCCTACCCAAACCATTCTTCAGTTAAATTTCTACTGATTATTTGTTACTCAGTGCTCAAGTATATTGTCCCATTAGAAGTTTTTGCTGAATTCCAAGTGTTGGTGATGTGGAAAATGTGGAACCATCATTCATTGCTCGTGGGAATGTAAAATAGTGGATCCACTTTGAAAAAAGTTTAGCAGATTTTTAAAAATGAAACATCAATTTACCATGTGACTCAGTAATTACACCATGAGTTATCTACCCCAAAGAAATGAAAACACATGTCAACACAGAGACGCACATGCAAAAGTTCATAACAGAATTATTCATAATAACCCCAAACTGGAATATCCAAGCGTCTGCCAGCTGATAAATGAATAAACAAATAAAGGTATATTTATACATTTGAATATTATTCTGCAATTATAAGAAACAAAATACTGATACAAGTTTTCCACATAGATAACCCTCAAAATTCATTATGCTAAGTGAAAGAAGCCAGAATCAAAAGACCACATATTGTATGATTACATTTACATAAAATATCTAGAAAAAGCCAATTTATAGAGACAGGAAGCAGATAAGGTGTTGCCTAGGACTGAGGTGGGAGTAGACATTAACTGCAACTGGAGGCAAGGGAAATTTTGCAGTGATAGAAATGTTCTAAAATTGCATTGTGGTAATGGTCACATAATTCTATAAGTTTACTAAAATTGAACGGGTGAATTTCATGGTATGCAAATTATACCTCAGTAATTTCATTAAATAAATATTTTCTCTGGAATTACTTGAGTTGAAAACTTTTACCTTTCTTTTCAACAGGTTCTATTACACACCAACATTATTATGCTCACAATTCTGTATTGCAATCATATTTACTTCTTTGGTCCCCTCCTCAATTTGTACACATAGACAATAATTCAACATTGCTTGAAACTTAATGGAATCATGTATTAGGATCTTGAGGATGTAGCTTAAAACCACAATAACGGGAAATAAAGGTCCAATAGAACAAAGAATAGGCAGAGGACAAGAAGGAAAGAAGGAAGAGGAAAGAAGACAAATAGGAGGCAATATCTCAATGATATGCAACGCAATATATTACCTATAAACCTGAACAAATGAGGGACACATGGGTGGCTTAGTCAGTTAAGTGTCTGCTTTCAGCTCGGGTCATGATCCCAGGGACCAAGGACCGAGTCCCACATCGGGCTCCTTGCTCAGTAGGGAACCTGCTTCTCCCTCTCCCTCTTCCTGCCGCCCCCCTGCTTGTGTGCTCTCGCTCTCTCTGACAAATGAATAAACAAAATCTTAAAAAAAAAAAAAAAACCCCGAACAAATGAGGTTTCAAATCAACATCCCTGCTGTTGAAGCTGAAAATCACACCAGTGTTTTCAGGAACACTATGGTAGCAAACTTAGGAGTGTGAGCTCAGGGTCAGGTTTCCACATCCCAATCTCAATCTTTTTTAAAAAGGGAGAAAATATCTTAAGGAAATGACAAGATACACAAATTTACGGATGTAGAGCAACAAGTACAGTCTTGTTGATATGGCAAGCACTTTGGTTGTGACTGTTGTATGATTTCCATTCCGTTTCTTCCAGGGAAAAACAAACGTAAAACCAACTTAAAGTGAAGGATATCAGCATTCCAGAGGACAATTTTGGGAGGAAACCATGCTGGCACTTGATATAAGTACTTCACATATAATATTGAAAATCTCAGGAATGGCTGTAGGAAAGCTGGCCAAAGAATGTTATGGGCTGTAAATAGGGAAGAAAAAAGAGAAAAAGAATTATTGAGGAGGTTGTTAAGGAGAAACTAACACAAAAACAAAACCTAACAAAAGCAAACCCATGGGTACTTTGGGAATAGAAGTGAGGCCTGTCTTTTAGGGGAGGAAAAAAACCCAGAAGATTTACATGCACAATATTTGCCTTTGGAGCCCACAGTGTCCCCTTGGTTCTGAGGCCAGTGACCCATCACAGACAAAGGGCTCGACTGTGGAGTCTTCCCAGGGCCCCCTTCACATCCTTATTCCTCAGGCTATAGATGAAGGGATTCAGCATGGGGGTGACCACAGTGTACATCACTGAGCCAATTGAGCTCTGGGAAGAATGAGTCGCAGAGGGACTGAAATAGAGCCCCAGGCTTGTCCCATAGTACAAGGAGACCACAGAGAGGTGAGACCCACAGGTTGAAAATGCTTTATATTTTCCTGCTGCAGAGGATATTCTCATTAAAGAGGAGACAATCAGAGAGTATGAAAAGAGGATCCCAAAGAGAGGAAACACACCCAGTATGGCAGTGGACACATATAAGAAGATATTATTGATGAGGGTGTCAGAGCAGGCCACCTTGAGAATCTGAACCACTTCACAGAAGAAATGTGGAATTTCTGTGCCTGGACAGAAGGTCAGCTGCCTCATCAGTAGGACGTGAATCAGGGAGACACAAATAATGATGAACCAACACACCGGAACCAGCAGGCCACAGAGTCGTGGGTTCATGATGATGGTGTAGCGCAGGGGGTGGCAGATGGCCACAAACCGGTCATAGGCCATCACAGTCAGGAGGAAACCATCCATTCCAGCAAAAATCATAAAAAAATACACCTGAATGAGGCATCCAGTGTAGGAGATGTCTTTGCTGTGTGCCTGGATGTTCAGCAGCATCTTTGGGATGGTGGTAGAGATGAAACAGATGTCAACAGAGGACAGGTTGGAGAGGAAGAAGTACATGGGAGTATGGAGATGGGAGTCAGAGAGGATAGCCAGGATGATGAGCAGGTTTCCCAGCACGGTGACCAGATACATGAACAGAAACAACCCAAAGAGGAAGGGCTGCAGTTCTGGATCATCCGAGAGGCCCTGGAGGAAGAATTCTGATACTCTGGTATGGTTTCCTGCTTCCATGTACCTGATGTACCTGCTAGAGGAGTTGAAAGCAATATTCAGTGAATAGCCAACTGTCACATCAGCCAGTCATCACCTTTATAATACCACTGTTAGGTGGACATCCTTCACCCTCCATTAGTCCTTCCAAAGGCAATGATTTCATTCACTCAGCCAAATGGTATCTCATTTTCAATCTAAATGTACTTAGGTATCCTTTTAAAAATTTAGCAGATATGTCTATTTTTTAATTTCCTATTCACAGGTCTAATTCTATTTGAGGCCATGGACATAAACGAATTTCTTCTATATGATCATCCAAAATAAGCAAAGACATCAAATGTCTTTCTTTGATAACCTCCATAATTCAAATATCTCTATACGAGTTATACAATGTGGATTCTCAACTCAAATAGCCTTAATTCGATGAGGTGATGCTTCCTTTCAATGAGACAGTTAACTATTGTCTTACTATTTTTCATTCTAAATATGTGGCTACTGCTATTAACTTCTTTGTGGGGATTCAGAATGCTCATGTACACAGTAGGATGTCAATAAATGATAGCTACTTTTATTTGTTGATCCCTTTGGTAGACAAATATCCCAAAATTCAGTATAGAGCTGTGATTTAGAATATGGGATCTTGAGTCAGTCTTTCTAGAACAGAAATTTGGTCTACCAACTGACCCTCTGTGTGACCCTGAGAAAGTTAGTTAATCTCTTGTAGCTGCAGATACTACCCCTCTACAATGGGAGTGGTAAGTATTCCCTACAGTGTAAGCCTGGTGAGTGAATTAAATGAGATGATGCATGTAATGTTTCTACTGTGGTTCTTGTGACATTCTGTGGACACTTGAAAAATGTGAGTTTCTGTCCTTACCACCACAATAAATCTGTCTTGTATGGCTATCACTTATCAATATTAAACTGAGGCAGCCATCAAAGGTGGAATTCTGATCATTATAAACACAACAGGTCTGGTAACTCTTTTGACCACCTTCCGGCACTTCTCATTAGTGAATACTCTATACCTCCCTCTTTCAGATACCACCTGCCAGGTGGATTCTTCTAAGAAGAGAGAAGAGCAGGTGGACTACATAGATGATAGGATGAAACAGAAGCACACAACCATTAAAGTAAAATACAAAGTTTGTGTGAGAGTGTGTGCTCCTGTGTGCCCTGGAGCAGGTGTCTGTGGTATTAAAAATCAGCACATTCTTTTTTTTTTTTAAAGATCTTTTTTTAAGATTTTATTTATTTATTTGACAGAGAGAGAGACAGTGAGAGAAGGAACACAAGCAGGGGGAGTGGGAGAGGGAGAAGCAGGCCTCCCACAGAGCAGGGAGCCCGATGCAGGGCTCGATCCCAGGACCCCGGGATCATGACCTGAGCTGAAGGCAGACGGCTTAACGACTGAGCCACCCAGGCGCCCCAAAATCAGCACTTTCATTGCAAAAAAATGATTGGTAGATTTGATTCAAAATACTCAAAAACTTCTATAAGGGAAATCATCCTTTAAAAATTAAAAGGCAAAAAATTAAAAGGCAAATTTAACATGAAAATAAATGTTTACATTATGCATGATAGAAAGGAGGTCCTTGTTATTCCTAATGTCTAGAGATTGCAATTAATTAAAGAGAAATAATTATTGAGAGCCAATTTAGTCTGTGGAGGTACATAGAAAAGTCTTTTCTGAAATAGGTATACTTGAGCTGCAAGAGGAACGATGGGTAATTGTTAATCAAGGGAAATAAGGAAAGAGCACATATTTCAGGTCCCAAAAAACAGAATTTGCACTTTCCCCATGGTTGGGTGAGCTTGGTAATGGAAGGGATTTGAGAGGCCAGTGAGATGGAGAGCAGACAGTGAGGTTCAGGAGGGACAGAGTATGTGAGGAGCACAAGTGGAGCACCCTGTACTATTCCTTAATGTGCCTCTCACATTGGTGATTTTATGTTTATCTGTGGGTCAGAGGTTGTGACTGTTTTGTTCTCCATTGTCTTTCTAAAGATTTACATGGTGCCTGCACATACTAGGCATTCAACACATGAAATGTTAGGTGTATAATAAAGATTGAGACCAAAAGCGTCCACTTAACACAAAAAAGGAATCTTCAAGCTCATCATATGACTAAATGTAGGCCAAAAAAAGACATGGAATAGTAAAGTTAAATACAATGCAGTCATACCTATTTAAGAAGAGTAATCTATCCTAAAAACATAACACAAGTGTTTTAGGAATGGAAAGCTCATTAATGCTAGGATGTTTGCTAAAAGTATGCATCACAAAAATAGAGAAATGAAGAGGGATCATAACCATAATCACAGTGGAAAAACTATTTGAGAAAATGTAACTTACTGTGGTTAGATTCCTGGAACGAGCCTCTTACTACATGAAACTTCAGTCAGTTTCTTAACCCAATAAAGAATAGTTGTTTAAAACTGCAACCAAGGGGCACCTGGCTGGCTCAGTCAATTGAGCGTGCAACTCTTGATCTTTGGGTTGTGAGTTCGAGCCCCATGCTTGGCATAGAGATCACTTTAAAAAAAAAACTGCGGCCAACAGGGTATTCCACATTAATACACTAAATTATTTTTCTTACATTTGTGAGCAGATCAAGACAATCTACTCCAACTCAGTCACTCCATATTCTCTTGAATATTTATAGAGATTAGTAAGATAGGAAATGGATATTAGCCTGAATACCAAATGTCAGAAGTGATTGCATTATTTGTAGATATATTGTGGACACTAAAGGAAAACAACAACAATACAGAACGATTAAGTGCTATCAGTAAGACAAATCTTCCAGCAAAAACAGTTAGGGAATATATTTTTAAAAAATCCAATCACTTGAGGAACAAAGAGGACAGCACATCATGCATAACACATATCCAGTGAGTAGTTAATGGTAAGTGATGGACAGGAAATGGAACAGGAACCTGGAATTCATGGGAAAGAATAAAGAGGAGACTCAGTGGAAAATAACTTACTGAAGAGTGTCTCTAGATTCTGAAAGAGAGAGAGGGAAACAGAACGAGAGCTGGGGAAGACTGGTTTAAGTAGCAAGTAAAGCACCTTCAAACTAGAGGCCAGCTTTGTAGGCTGACTAAATATGGGACTGTACCTGTCTCATGACTCTAGAGATAAACCCAGTGCCCACTTTCTCACCCTTTTCCCTCCGTACTCCTCCAGCAATGATCCTACCTTCTCTGATGATTATCACTGAAGCTTTCTCTTCTCTGTAGTCTGTCCCAGGAGAGCCCATTTGGGTTTTCCCTTAGGCTGCCATCAGAGAATCATAGGAAAGGGGAAACAGGACATGTTATTATCATCTCAGTGGCTGAATTCTCTAAAGTCCTCATTGAATAAATTGTTCTTCTGACTTTCCTCACTGCAAACAATTCAGGTCCCATGGGATACAAAGATGAAAGAATGGCAAATTTTCAGCCATGTCTGTGTAGGCAACAGTGGGCAAAGATGAAGGTATATTCTCAAAAAAGGAATTCTTCTTTCTTTGGTTTGACTTAAAATGAGAAAATATCACCTAAGAAACGTAATTCCTACAAGAACCAAAACCAGGAATCAACTTTATGGAATGTTCATTCCTGAAGAATCTTTGGAGATTTCAAAGATCACTTAGTCCACAGTGTCATGGAAGCAAAGAGGTCCTTTCTGAAGAAAAACAGAGTGGTTAATAGTTTTGCTTCTGTTGAAAGGACTAACCAAATGAGGACTGCTGGTGACATGGAGGCCTTTGTTGATATTAGAGAGGGCTCCATTTTTTACCTCTAACATGAGGGATAGGGGCATGAACAATCCAGGTAGAGTGGGTTGATAAGTGAGTATTGAGGAAATGGAGGTGCCAATATAAACCACCTATAAAGTTTGTCAGGGAACGTGAGGATATAGGTAAAACCGTGCAGAGAAAAAAATGTGGAGTATGGTTTTAAAATTTTTGTTTAATGGAAAATATGCAACAGGTTTAATTTCAAAGAGTATGATCACATTTAGAGCAGACATTTGCATACAGTAGATATTCTGGCTACACAATTCACAGGATGCATGTACACTCTAAGTCAGTGACAATCATAATGTGCTCTAACTCAAATATATGGGATATGTGGGTCCAGAAGTCAAGGCTTCTTAGTAGAAGCAGCCCTAATGTCATGCCCAGTGAGCCAATTGGACAGTATTTGCTTCAGGTCTCCTCAACTCTGGCCTCAGCAGGTTTAGAGGTCTTGACACCTACAAGGGTAGCACTTCCAGAGACATGGCCAAGGTCCTATTGAATTTGAAGTTTTCCAGCTGCCTGGAACTTGAGGTCTGTCATGCCAGAAAGAGGAAACACCATTTTGGCAGGGTTAATTGACCGTGGTCATGAATGTCATTGTGTGAGCATGGCAGTGGGCATGCACTGCTACCCTACTGTGTTCAGTCCAAGGATGGGAGCAGCATCCTCAGAGCAAAGACAGTGGGGTACAGATGGCTGTCAGGCAGTTATGCTCCCACAGCAGGAGATCTGAGTGGGTAAGTGAGGTCAGCTTCTTTAGCTGAGGGCAATTCTCTAACAGGGTTAAAGGCTGAGGGCTGTCAGATGGCTGTACTCCCTGAGCCTGGAGAATAAGCCCTTAATTTTGAAGGGAGGAGTGGGGGACCCAACACAGGGTTTACTACAGTCCACCCCATTAGCATTTGGTTCATGACCTGCAACAATATGTACAGTGTCCGTGAGAGTTTATTTGTGATGCATGAGAGTCAGTAGTTGGGAAGGGCTGTCCTTAGGAAGTGGGAGCCACAGTGAGAACTGAAGGACTGTAGGATCGCTGACAATACCGACTGCAGCTTTGACCCTCCTTTTTGCTCATGTTCCAGTGATGAGTTCTCTTGGGGCTACCTCTTCTGGCCCCCTTGGAGACTAATATAGTCAAGGCCAGAATGGGGGTAGGCTTGCTTTGGTCCTCTGTAAATTTGTTAAAGATAACAGAGTCTCTCCCCTTTGTGATACACAGAGTGCACCACAAAATCTAATTAAAGTATAGCTGTCAATTGGGTGCATATGAAACCTTTGATTTCACTACAGCTCCCCCGTGGAAAAAAAAGGGGGGGCATCCTCTTGATCTATAAAATTTGTGGAGTAAGTTCCGGAATTTGCAGAGAATAGCTGTGTAGCACCTGGATTGTCACCCACCCGATCCCCCCATCTGTAAGTTGTCCTGAGTAAAATCCCTGTATAAACTGTATGGAGTCAGGTGCCTAGGTGGCTCAGTCGGTTAAGTGTCTGTGTTTGGCTCAGGTGATGATCCTAGGGTCCTGGGATCGAGTCCCAAATCGGGCTCCCTGCTTAGTGGGGAGACTGCTTCTGCCTCTGCCTGCCACTCCCCGTGCTTGTGCTCTCTCTTTCTCTGACAAATAAAAATCTTAAAAAAAAAAAAAATGTATCACGGGTCGTGAGTTCAAGCCCCACCTTGGGCATAGAGCATACATTAAAAAAAAAAAAATACACACTCCTAATACCCACAAAGTGGAAACAACCCAAATGTTCATCAACTGATGAATAAATAAAATGGAATATACAATGGAATATCATTAGCCAAGAAAAAGAAATGATGGGGGCGCATGGATGGCTCAGTTGGTTAAGGTGCTAACTCTTGATTTTGGCTCAGGTCATGATCTCAGGGTCCTGGGATTGAGCTCCAAGCCAGGTTCAGTGCTCAGGGAGTCTGCCTGAGATTCTCTCTCCCCGTCTCCCTCTGCCCCTCCCTCCCCCCAGAGGGCACGCACACTCTCTCTCTAATAAATAAAATCTTTTCAAAAAATGATGTATACTACAAAGCATATGAACCTTGAAAAGCATACTAAGTGAAAAGAAATTATTGACAAAATATTGTATGATTTCATTTCCATGAAATGACTATACAATACGATAGAGAAAGAAAGTAGATTTGTGGATGCTTAGATGTTGAGGGAGGAGGAAAGTAAGGGTTGGACAGCCAAGGGTGCTTGCAGAGTGATGCAAAGGTTCTAAAATGTAATGTTTGCACCACTCTGTGACATACTAAAAAACATGTATCAGTACAGTTTTAAAAGAGTAAATCATACGGTATGTGAATTATATCTCAATATAGCTGTTGCAAAACACAAAAGGGAAAATCATGATAATAGCTACATAAGTAAATTCATAAAAAATTTTATGTCTCTGAAGAACCTCGAGCAGAAAGATGTAGTAACCATTAACTGCCATTATATTTTTACCACTCAAAGCTAAAACGTAGTATAAAATTACTGTAAAAAAAGTACATGTCCCTAAGTATATATTGTTGTCATAGAAAAGTCTAGAAACTGATACAGGTGTATATAGAGCAATTCACTGTTTAATAAAAGTGGATTTTCAAATCAGTATGTCAAGGATAGCTTATCAATAGATCATACTACAGTAGACCATCTTTCTGAAGAAAAAGGAAAAATGGATTCACTATCCCACATCATATGCTAAATTGCATTCTTGGAGGAATAAACATCATAATGTCATTAAAATATACATTAAGAAAGAAAATAGGAAATCGATATGGAATGTAGAGTTTGAAGAGAATTTTTAAGGTAAGGCGGGAACCCTCAAAATTACTTATTAAATGCATCATGGATCACTACATCAAAAACTAATGATGTATTGTATGGTGACTAACATAACACAATAAAATAAATTAAAATTAAAAAAAAATTACTTGTTAAAAAAAGCATCCTCTGAGGGGACCCCCGTCCCCCCTCAGCCTTGCCCTCTTGACTTCCAAATACAGCACAGGACTGGCTCGGGCCCCATCCTAGTCCCCTGGGTCTGTCCCTGCTCTCTGCCCCCGCGCTGGGCCGACTGCAGGACCCTCCGCACCCACGGGTACGAAACCACGGCTTCCCCGCGAGAAACAGTCGGACGTGGCCAGCGGTCCGAATTGGAGCCACGCCCCTTACGGCGAGAGGCAGGAAGCGGAAGTGGCGTCACTCGCTCCCCGCGCTATTTGCAGGGTTGCTCAGCGTCTCCGTGGGCGAGTCAGTTTGGTGGTCTTGGGGCTGAGCGTGTGTTGGGTAGAAGGCCCGGATGCAAGGAGAGCGTTAAAACACAGGTGCGACCCAGTCTCCGAGGGGCCTCTTTAGAGGAGTCGGGGCCCCTGAGCTCGCGCCTTTCCTTGCTGGTGCCCGCGTTGGGCCGGGCCGGAGGTGCGGTGAGGGCGCGCGAGCGGAATGTTTTTGCCACGGCGCCTCCCTGTTCAGACGCCTCAAGTAACCTTTGTGACTCTTTTCCAGGAGGAAGCGACTGTCCGCTGAGCGAGGCAGGTTGCCCCTGCCCGGTGCCCGGCGGTTCTCACGACCCCGGCGCTCCTGGCCCTCCTGGTGAGCACTGGGGGAGCGTTGGTTCAACGAGCCTCCCCTCTTCTCATACGCAAGAGAAAGATTTTAGCGAGCGTTTCACCTTGTCTTTTCCTGTTTTTCTTCTTGAACGTTACCGACAGGTAGAAAGAAAAGAGACTTAGGTTCAAGGGTGTGCGTATTTCTGTATATAAGCAGGAACATGTGTGAGCCGCAAGTCAGTCTTCTACATGAAAGCAAGAATACTCCGCTCTCTCATGCTCTGTATGTCCTGGGCCCGTGCATCCCCCACAAACCATCAGAAGAAGGGCCTCCAGGAGAAAAAGCTGGGGACTTTATGACACTAGTTCCAGAATAACTGACTTTATTAACGAGGTGTTTGGACTAAGTGTGTTTTATCCTCTCAATTTTTCTTCTGTAAAATCTGAAACTTTCAACAAAATTTGAACATCCAGTACAGTGAATGTTTGTTATAGTAGTTTCACCCGTTTTTACCAATTTGCATGCATGCTCTCTCTGTGGATAGCTGAATGCATTTTATGGTGAACTGAGAGCATAAGTTGAAAAGAAAATGCATACATAAAACTTGACCTTTATTTTATTTTTTTATTATTAACATGTAATGTATTATTTGTTTCGGGGTACAGGTCTGTGATTCATCAGTCCTACACAGTACACAGCGCTCACCACAACACATACCCTCCCCAGTGTCCATCACCCAGCCCCCCCATCCTTCCCATCCCCCACCACGCCAGCAACCCTCAGTTTGTTTCCTGAGATTAAGAGTCTCTTATGGTTTGTCTCCCTGGATTCTTCTTGTTTCATTTTTTCCTCTCTTCCCCTATGATCCTCTGCCTTGTTTCTTAAATTCCACATATCAGTGTGATCATATGATAATTGTTTTTCTCTGATTGACTTATTTCGCTTAGCATAATACCCTCTAGTTCCAACCACGTCATTGCAAATGGCAAGATTTCTTTTTTTAATGGCCGCATAATATTCCATTGTATATGTATACCACATCATCTTCATCCATTCATCTGTCAGTGGACAGCTGGGCTCTTTCCATAGTTTGGCTATTGTGGACATTGCTGCTATAATCATTGGGGTGCAGGTGCCCCTTCGGATTACTACATTCGTATCTTTGGGGTAAATACCTATTAGTGCAATCACTGGGTCGTAGGGGAATTCTATTTTCAACTTTTTGAGGAACCTCCAAACTGATTTCTAAAGTGGGCTGGACCAGCTTGCATTCCCACCAACAGTGTAGGAGGGTTCCCCTTTCTCCGCATCCTCGCCAACATCTGTCGTTTCCTGACTTGTTAATTTTAGCCATTCTGACTGGTGTGAGGTGGTATCTCATTGAGGTTTTGATTTGGATTTCCCTGATGCCGAGCGATGTTGAGCACTTTTTCATGTGTCTGTTGGCCATTTGGATGTCTTCTTTGCAGAAATGTCTGTTCATGTCTTCTGCCCATTTCTTGATTGGATTATTTGTTCTTTGGGTGTTGAGTTTGATAAGTTCTTTATAGATTTTGGATACTAGCCCTTTATCTGATATGTCATTTGCAAATATCTTCTCCCATTCTGTCAGTTGTCTTTGGTTTTGTTGACTGTTTCCTTTGCTGTGCAAAAGCCTTTTATCTCGATGAAGTCCCAGTAGTTCATTTTTGCCCTTGCTTCCCTTGCCTTTGGTGATGTGCCTAGGAAGAAGTTGCTGCAGCCAGGGTTGAAGAGGTTGCTGCCTGTGTTCTCCTCAAGGATTTTGATGGATTCCTGTCTCACATTGAGGTCTTTCATCCATTTTGAGTCTATTTTTATGTGTGCTATAAGGAAATGGTCCAGTTTCATTCTTCTGCATGTGGCTCTCCAATTTTCCCAACACCATTTGTTGAAGAGACTGTCTTTTTTCCATTAGATATTCTTTCCTGCTTTGTTGAAGATTAGTTGACCATAGAGTTGATAGTCCTTTTCTGAGTTCTCTATTCTGTTCCATTGGTCTATGTGTCTGTTTTTGTGCCAGTACCATACTGTCTTAATGATGACAGCTTTGTAATAGAGCTTGAAGTCCAGAATTGTGATGCCACCAGCTTTGGTTTTCTTTTTCAACATTCATCTGGCTATTCAGGGTCTTTTCTGATTCCATACAAATTTTAGGATTATTTGTTCCAGTTCTGTGAAAAAAAGTTAATGGTATTTTGATGGGGATTGCATTGAATGTGTAGATCGCTCTAGGTAGTATAGACATTTTAACAATATTTGTTCTTCCAATCCATGAGCATGGAACGTTTTTCCATTTCTTTTGCCTTCCTCAATTTCTTTCATGAGTATTCTATAGTTTTCTGAGTACAGATCCTTTACCTCTTTGGTTAGTTTTATTCCTAAGTATCTTATGGTTTTTGGTACAGTTGTAAATGGGATCAATTCCTTAATTTCTTTCTTCTGTCTGGTTGTTGGTGTATAGAAATGCAACTGATTTCGGTGCATTGATTTTATATGCTGCCACTTTACCGAATTTATTTATTTATTTGACAGAGAGAGACACAGCGAGAGAGGAACACAAGCAGGGGGAGTGGGAGAGGGAAAAGCAGGCTTCCCACTGAGCAGGGAGCCCGATGTGGATTCGATCCTAGGACCTTGGGATCATGACCTGAGCCGAAGGCAGACGCTTAAACGACTGAGCCACCCAGGCGCCCCAAAAGTCACACATTTTGAAATTTTGGATTTTATTTTCACAATGTGTTTAGGTGTTTCTTCCATTTCTTGTATTTTCTCTCAACTGGTAATTGGGTCCAGACTAGAGGGGAGCAAACTTTTTGTCTGGAAAGGTCCAGAAAGTAATTACTTGATGCTCTCTCTGCAGGCCATAAGTTGTCAGAATTACTCACCTCTGCCTCTGTAGTGTGCAAGCAGTCACAGACCTGAGGCAACAAATAGGGATAGGTGTGTTCCAAGAAAACTGCTCACCAGAGTGTGTCAATTCCTGGTGTAGAGGCTTCAAAACATCATTTCAGAATATTCTATAGGTGATGTTTTGTACATCAAATTTCATTTTGTCAGGAAAACTTAAATTTATACAATCCCTCGGATGCCAGGTTTGATTGATTGCTTGTTAGTGATCACCAGAGCACTCTGTTTTAAAGACAGACTTTTCCTTTGATATAAGAAAAGTCATATATGGATTGATATTTTGATACTCAGAATATCTTATTTCACAACAGCCTTTCTAGCATTTGCTTTATTTCTGTTAATACGTGTGTGAATAAACTTTTGTATATAGTGTTTCACATTTGTGGGGGTGTGTTTCAAGGTAAGGGTAAGCTTCTCAGGTTGGTTTTCTCAGTCAAAGAACAAGTATACATACTTTTTGCTGGATACTGTAAATTCTGTTAGATAATTCTTGTGGCACATGACAGTGAATCACCTTTTTAAAAATTTCTAAAAATTATAGAGACATATAAAGAACAAATTTTATTATTTCCTATATACTTATTTCAAAAAGAATATCCTGTCCATTTTTATCTGAGTAATACACTCAAATGCCTTCGCAGAAGTACAGTGTTTTGCTTTATGTTATATTGTGTGGAAACATTTTATATGAGACTTAAGTGGTTTTCATGTTGTAACTCTATTTTTGTCTTCCTTTTCTTTTTATGTAGCATACGTAACGTTTTTGGCGGTGAGTGGCAATTGTCTCACATTCCACAAAGGGTTATTGAATTCTTTTAATGAGCTAGGTTGTGTGCCAGGGACAGGGAAACAATGGCCATCTAAACAGAAATAGAATTGCTACCATAGTTCTTATAGTCTACCTGGGAATACAGATTTCAGATGAATACTGGCACATTTGTAACAGGAACATAAGAATGGATTAATATGAGGTGGTTGTACCTATTGGGAGGGACTGATATTTACATCGTGAAGGGAAATGTGAGTGGGATTTAGTTAAGCAGGTTTTTGAGTGGTCCCGAGGATTTGTAGAGTGGATAAGAAAAATATCAGATGAAGGGAACTTCATGGGCAAAATATAGCCTAGTTAGAAGATTAGTGTATTTCTTGAACTGAGGCAAGAGTGCTGGCAGAAGGTGAACAGACAGCAAGTGGTGGGAGATGGAGTGGAGAGCAAGGACAGGACCAGGGGAACAAGTAAGGCAGTCTAGCCAGTATTCTAAGGCCAGGGACACTTCGGAAGTGCCTAAGCCTGGGAATGATTTGAATCCATTTACAACTTAAATAGAATATACTAACTCCAACTTTGGGAATGGACTTCAGAAAAGATGAGAGTGAGGGCATGGAGTCAGGATAGAATCTTAGGGTGTGTAAGTTGTTTGTTGTTTTTTAGGAGGCATAAGTTTTAAAACATGATCTTGGTCCCCTAGATGACGGTGGTTGTTATGGAAAAGAAGAATAGGAAATGATTTGAGAGTCATGTAGAAGGTAAAAATGAGAATCCAATCATTTCTTCGTTTATACATTTACTAGAGGATATACCTGTACTTAGTTAATGCTTAAATGTTTGATTATTGCTTAGGGAAAAAAATCCAATCCAGGGCAGTTCTTAGGGAACTTGTAAACTATTAGAGGAGGTGAACATCTATCCAAGAAAACAAAGTATTGATAAAAATTGATTAGTGTTCTGGAGCCAAAGTAGAGAATAGTATTGTTTTCTCTATATGGGAGTAGGTAAAGGTAAGAAAAGAGAGTTGGTATTGAAGTCTGAAAAAGACAAGGCATAGGAGTTAGCCAGGGTGGAAGTGATGAGAGTAGGCATTGGGAAAGTCTTCTATATCAGGTTGATTATGTTGAAGTTTGAGAGAAGGGAGTGTGTCAAGACTCACTCCCAGATTTCATAGAGACATTTTTTTTTTAAAGATTTTTATTTATTTATTTGACAGAGAGAGAAACAGCAAGAAAGGGAACACAAGCAGGGGGAGTGGGAGAGGGAGAAGCAGCCTTCCCGCTGAGCAGGGAGCCCGACGCAGGGCTAGATCCCAGGACCCTGGGATCATGGCCCGAGCTGAAGGCAGATGCCTAACGACTGAGCCACCCAGGTGCCCCTCATAGAGACATTTTATTTGGTTGAGAAAAATGCTGAGGTAGGAATCTAATTATCAGTGTATTACTGACAGGAAAAGTGATACCTCTTCAAATTATGTGAATCAGGAGAGAATAAGAGGGGCGCCTTGGTGGCTCAGTTGGTTAAGCATCCGCCTTTGGCTCAGGTCATGCTCCCAGAGTCCTGGGATCGAGCCCTGCATCGGGCTCCCTGCATGGGGCTCTCTGCTCAGCAGGAAGCCTGCTTCTCCCTCTCACACTCCCCCTGCTTGTGTTCCCTCTCTCGCTGTGTCTCTCTCTGTCAAATAAATAAATAAAATCTTTTAAAGAAGAGAGAGAGAATAAGAAAAAAAACATGATTGTGATTTAATCTGATTAATAGGACATTCATTATTCAAGGATTTAATCAAAATCAGTGACTGAGCATTAAAAGTAATTTCTCAGGGCACTTGGGTGGCTCAGTTGCTTGAGCATCCAACTCTTGAATTCAGCTCAGGTCATGATCTCAGGGTCCTTAGATTGAGCCCCACATCCAGGCTCCATGCTCAGCAGGGAGTCTGCCTGAGATTCTTTCCCTCTGGTTCCCCCCCCCCATGCATATGTACTATCTCTCTTCCCTTCCTCCTTCCCTCCCTCAAATAAGTAAATTAATTTTTTTAAAAAAGTTCTCCATTCGGGGCGCCTGGGTGGCTCAGTTGTTAAGCGTCTGCCTTTGGCTCAGGTCATGATCCCAGGATCCTGGGATCGAGCCCCGCATTGGGCTCCCCGCTCCGCGGGAGGCCTGCTTCTCCCTCTCCCACTCCCCCTGCTTATGTTCCCTCTCTTGCTGTCTCTCTCTCTGTCAAATGGATAAATAAAATCTTTTAAAAAAATAAAAAAAAGTTCTCCATGAAAATTCACACATTATCAATAATCTTAGAAATGTGGGTTTTTTGGAGTTTTTGTTTTTGTTATTTTAGAAATGTTTGTTTTCATAAACAGAAAGTCACAATCTCTCTTAGTGATTTGGCAGTCTACTGTTGGGTTTCTCTTCCTATGCAAACTGGATTTCTGATTTCCTAAAGGAATGTCTATAGTAACCATACATCTGTGACTCCTTATAGACACACCTCTAGGGGTTTGGAATCAGTCCATATGTAAATGACTAGATTTCCCTGCCCATGTAAACTGCCAGAAATCTCTCAAGGGTCCATGAGGCTTGGAAATATTGCCGTCAGCCTCTCTGTTTATCTTTTAGACATTCCAATGAGCTAGCTGGCCATAAGGAAACAATTGATGAAGGTTTTTTGTTTGGTTTTGTTTGGTTTTGTTTTTTAAGTAAGCTCTATGCCCAATATGGGGCTTGAAGTCATGACCCTGAGATCAAGAGTCACATGCTCTCCTGAGCCAGCCAGGCACCCCTGACGAATGTTTTAAAGGTAGAGTTGCTGAGGATCCACATTTACTGCTGGTTTGGGAGAGTATTGGAAATAAATTTTTTAAAAATTTTCAATATGTACTAAATTTTTACATATGCATCCTCCTATGACAAAACAGTAAGGTATGCACATGTATATCAAGTAAACATAAATACTGTTGCTATCAGCACTATTTGAAAGAGCCTTAAATTGGATAAATTTCAAGCATAGAATAACAGAAGAATGAGTAAATTGTTGTATTTTAATACTGTTGGAATACTTTGTAACAATGTGGGTGAACTTGACCAAACATAATGTCAAGTGACAGAAGCTAGGTACAAAAGTGGATGCCCCTCCCCAAGGCAAGAATTCAGCCCTTATTATGGTAGATATGTATTTATCTATTGCTGCCTAACAAAATATGACAAATTTGATGGGTTACAACATCTTGCATTTATTATCTCACTGTTTGTTTGGGTCAGGAGTCTATATATGGCTTACACAGGTTCTCTACTCAAGATTTCAAAAGGCTACAGGCAGGATATTGCTTGGGTTTTGTTTTTATCAGGCTTCAGTAGGGAAGAGTCACTAGAGCTTAACTAGGGAAGAATCTGTTTCCACACTCACTTTAGTAGTTGTCAAAATTCATTTCCTTGCAGCTGGGGGCTAGCCCCAGCTCCTAGAAGCCACGTGCATTTCCTTGCCACTTGGCCAGTTAAGGAAAATATCTTAATCTGAGGGAAAGCCTAGACACTCCTTAAAAGACTTCCATCTGATTAAGTGAGGCCCACCAGAATAATTTCCTACTGATGAACTCAGAATCTACTGACTTGGAACCCTAATTACACCTATCGAATCTCTTCATATTTGCTATATCATATTACTTAAAAGCAAGTCACAGGTCTTGCATCCACTCAAGAAGAGGAGATTGTCCAATGCCGTGTCCACACATGGAGTGCTTGGAGGACAGTCCATGGGGCACAAGCTAATTGTGGTTTAGTGCAAAGACGGAGTTGGGCCAACATGCAGTATGCATCCTGGAACACAGTGTCACATGTCATGAGGGATATAGTAAAGAAGCTATTAGGTTCACCTATGTCCGGAGGGATATGGAGTGTGTCTGCAAGTGGGAAGCTTTTGAGCGTGAGTTGTTACTATTGCAAGGGGCCCATTAAGGAAGGTGGTGACTGCACCAAGGCTATGGTACTGGCACAAAACCAGACAGACAGACCAATGGAGCAGAATAGAGAACCCAGATATGGACCCTCAACTCTATGGTCAAATAATCTTCGACAAAGCAGGAAAAAACATGCAATGGAAAAAAGACAGTCTCTTCAATAAATGGTGCTGGGAAAATTGGACAGCCACATGCAGAAGAATGAAACTCGACCATTCTCTAACACCATACACAAAGATAAACTCAAAATGGATGAAAGACCTCAGTGTGAGACAGGAATCCATCAAAATCCTAGAGGAGAACATAGGCAGTAACCTCTTTGACATCGGCCACAGCAACTTCTTTCAAGATACATCTCCAAAGGCTAGTGAAACAAAAGCAAAAATGAACTTTGGGACTTCATCAAGATAAAAAGCTTCTGCACAGCCAAGGAAACAGTCAACAAAAAGAGGCAACCCACAGAATGGGAGAAGATATTTGCAAATGACACTATAGATAAAGGGCTGGTATCCAAGATCTATAAAGAACTTCTCAAACTCAACACCCAAAAAACAAATAAGTCAAAAAATGGGCAGAAGATATGAAAAGACACTTCTCTGAAGAAGACATACAAATGGCTAACAGACACATGAAAAAATGTTCATCATCATTAGCCATCAGGGAAATTCAAATTAAAACCACACTGAGATACCACCTTACACCAGTTAGAATGGCAAAAATGGACAGGGCAAGAAACAACAAATATTGGAGAGGTTGTGGAGAAAGGGGAACCCTCTTACACTGTTGGTGGGAATGCAAGTTGGTACAGCCACTTTCGAAGACAGTGTGGAGGTTCCTCAAAAAATTGAAAATAGAGCTACCCTATGACCCAGCAATTGTACTCCTGGGTATTTACCCCAAAGACACAGATGTAGTGAAAAGAAGGGCCCTATGCACCCCAAGGTTCATAGCAATGTCTGCAATAGCCAAACTGTGGAAAGAGCTGAGATGCCCTTCAACAGATGAATGGATAAAGAAGATGTGGTCCATATATACAATGGAATATTACTCAGCCATCAGAAAGGATGAATACCCAACTTTTATATCAACATGGATGGGACTGGAGGAGATTATGCTAAGTGAAATAAGTCAAGCAGAGAAAGTCAATTATATGGTTTCACTTATTTGTGGAACATAAGGAATAGCATGGAGGACATTAGGAGAAGGAAGGGAAAAATGAAGGGGGAGGAAATCGGAGGGAGAGATGAACCATGAGAGACTATGGACTCTGAGAAACAAACGGTTTTAGAGGGGAGGGGTGTAGGGGGATGGGTTAGCCTGGTGATGAGTATTAAGGAGGGCACATACTGCATGGAGCACTGGGTGTTATATGAAAACAATGGATCGTGGATCACCACATCAAAAGCCAATGATGTATTGTATGGTGACTAACATAACATAATATTTTTTAAATTTAAATAAATAAATAAATAAGATTACTTGGGGATTGTGAGTTCTGGTTACATGGCACAGGTGAAGCATCACAAGATGTCCTTAGCCCACACCGTTGACCCATCCTGCACCTGCTGGAAGAATCCTATAGCTGGTGCAAGAGAATTTCCTTGCTTTCTGCAGTGCTCCTTCATTGCCTTCAATTGACAAATCTTCACATGTTCAGTGTAAAAGATAAAAGCCTTAAAGAATCCACTCCTATATTTCATACCAGGTCCTGGAGGGGTTTTGGAGCTGTGATGAATAAATTGGTAACCGGCATTCATATGTACCCTTCTATGTGCCCCTTTGCAATCCCATCTAATAATAAAACAACTCTAAATTTCTAACACAGATACAAGTGAAGAAATTCTCACCATTCCCCAAAGTAAGAGATGCAAAAATCCCAATAATCATTGTGTCCCCATTGCAGGCCCTATTAATTATTCCAGGTTTAGTCACAGTCTCACTGACTGTTCTGTTACCTAAAGACTGAGTTGTCAAGTTAATCTCTAGTACTTGTATAAGTACTTATAAGTAAAAATAAGAATTAGAAGTCAATGGTTTATATAATTGAACACATGCATATAAAGATATATAACAAGTAAAGAAAAAAACCTGCAAAACGACAGTTCTTGCTTCTGTAAATTGGTCTTGGCATAATTGATACGCATGGCTTACTTCAATGCCCAACTCAATATTTTTCTTATCCTCTAACAGAACATCAGCTACTCTGGGTTCTGCACCTGGCAGTTACCCAAATTCTTCAGTCCAAAAAGGTCCAAGTCTCTCATCTTGCCTTTTTTTTTTCCAGCTGTAATTTTCTTTTAACCTTTTCTGTGGAGCATGGAAGTACTAGGAAACCTCTTACAATAAATTCTTGCCTCACTTGTATAGCAGTAACCCATTTTCTCTCTGGCAAATGGGATCAATCACCCCAGCCAGTATATAAACTCACTCTCCCTCTTTAAAAAACAGAACAAAAAAAGCATTGGTTTTTTTACAGTTGGCTTAGTGGTATTATAAGAAGCCCCAAATGATAGGGTGCCTGGGTGGCTCAGTTGGTTAAGCAATGGACTCTTTGATTTCAGCTCAAGTTCATGAGATTGAGCCCTGTGTTAGGCGCTCAGCGAGGAGTCTGCTTGAGATTCTGTCTCTCTCAAAATAAATCTTAAACAAACAAAAACCAAGCTCCAAATGACCATGTCTCCATATCATCTTCCCATTTAGTGGAACTATAATTGTGTTGTCTGAGGAAATCATTCCTCATTAGGAACTTAGGTATCCAACCTTCAGCTCTCTAAATTGCTGGGTTTAGAAGCAAATATTCTGTTGATGGAACCATTCCCACGTTGACCGATCAACTTTTGGACCCATGTATTCTGGCTTGGGTAGGGGGTACCATGTAATGCTCTCTGACTCAAAGCATATACTGTGTCCCATGAGACAGGAGCCCATCACCTTAGCGGGCGGTCTCTTAATGGCACTGTAAGTGTGTTTTCAGTAAGCTATGTGACTTTTTATTTACTTCAGCTCCTGAGTCATGGAGGTATGAGGTAAGAACATTTGATTCTGAGGACATGCTTCTTTTCTTTCAGCTTGCAGTGAAATGTGTTTCTTAATTAGAAACAAAATGTGTGAGTGCCATGACTAGATAAAGCATTTTGTGATTCCATGGGAAGTGGTACCAGCAGAAGCACTGTAAGCAAAAAGGCAAATCCATATCCGAGTGTGAATCTGTTCTAGTGAGAGTGAATCTTTGCCACCTCCATGAGAGAAGAGGTCCAATGTTACCAACCTGCACCAAGAGGCTGATTTGTCCTTTCTAGGGAATGTTGTACACTAATTGTTGGTTTCCTCTTTTTACATTTTGGGGTTTTTTTTCATTTAGATAGAATTGACATATAGCATTAGTTTCTGGTGTACAACAATCATCTGGTGATGATTTGATATTTATATGTATTTTGAAACAATAACTGCAGTAAGTCTACTTAAATCCATTACATCTAGTTACAAGTTTTTGGGCTTTTTTTAAATGATGAGAACTTTTAAGATCTACTCTTAGCAACTTTCAGATATACAATACAGTATTATTAACTATAGTCACCATGCTGTACATCACATTGCCAGGACAAATTTATTTTGTAACTGGGAATTTGTGCCTTTTGACCACCTTCGCCAGTTTCATCCACCCGCGATCTCTGGCAACCACCAATCTGTTTTCTTTATGAGTTTGGTTTGTTGATTGTTTGTGGATTCCACATGTAAGTGAGATCATACAGTATTCGTCTTTCTCTAACTTATTTCACTTAGCATAATGCCTTTGGTGTCTATCTATATTGTTGCAAATGGCAAGATTTCTTTCTTTTTTATGACTGAATAAAATTCCATTTTGTGTGTGTGTATATGTATGTGTGTGTATATATACATATACATATGAACACAGTTCTTAATTCTTTAATCCATCAATGGAAATTTATGTTGCTTCCATGTCTTGGCTATTGCAAATAATGCTGCTGTGAACATCGGGATTCATACAGCTTTGAGTTAGTGTTTTGGTTTTCTGCAAAAACACCTGGAAGTGGAATTGCTGGATCATATACTAGTTCTATTTTTAACTTTTCAAGAACCTTTACATTGTTTTCTATAGTAGTTGCACCAATTTACCTTCCCACGAATAGTGTACAAGGGTTCACTTTTCTTCACATCCTGGCCAGCCTCAATATTTCTTGTCTTTTTGATAATAGCCATTTTAACAAGTGTAAGGTAATTTCTCATTGTGGTTTTGATTTGCATTTCCTTGATGATTGATGTTGAGCACCTTTTCATGTGCCTATTGGCCATCTGGATGCCTCTTTGGGAAAATGTCTATTCAGATCCTCTGCCAATTTCTTAATACTGTTCTTTGTTTTTATGTAAATGAGTTGTATGAGTTTATCTATTTTGGATATTATCCCCTTATCTGATACATAGTTTGCAAAAATTTTCACCAATTTTGTAGATTATCTTCAACTTGTCATTTCTTTTTGCTGGTTTATTCTTGCTATTGTCTTTGATTTTGGTATCAAATCCAAAAAAATAGTTGGCAAGATCTATGTCCAGGAACATACCCCCTATGTTGTCTTCTAGGAGTTTTATGGTTTCAGGTCTTACATTCAAGTCTTTAATCTATTTTGAGTTAATTTTTCTAACAGTCCAGTTTTATTCTTTTGCATATGGCTGTCCAGTTGTCCCAGCTTTATTTATTGAAGAGACTGTTCTTTCCCCATTGTGTAGTCTCAGCTCGTTTGTCATAAATTAATTGACCATATATGCATGGGTTTATTTCTGGGCTCTATCCTTTAATGAAAGTGGGGTATTAAAATACAATACTATTATTGTATTAGTGTATTTCTTCCATTATGTCTGTTACTATTTGCTTAATGAATTTAGGTGCTCCTTTGTTGGATGGATAAATATTTACAAATGCTATATCCACTTGTTGGATTGACCCCTTATCACTGTATAATGCACTTCTTTGTCTCTTATTATACTCTTTTTTCAAGGTATATGTTGTCTGATATAAATAAAAGTTAATCCAGCTTTCTTTTGGTTTTCATTTGCATGGAATATTTTTTTCCATCCCTTTACTTTCAGTTTCTGTGTATCCTTATATCTGAAATGAGTCACTTGTAGGAGCATATACATGGGTCTTGAGTTTTTTTATCCATTCAACTATGTCTTAACTGGAGAGTTTAGTTCATTTAAATTTAATGTAATTCCTGACAGGAAAGTACTTATTGCCATTTTGTCATTGTTTTCTGGCTATTTTGTAATTCCTCTTTTCATCTCTTGCTCTCTTCCTTTTAAATTAATGATTTTGTTTAGTGGTATGCTTAGATACCTTTCTTTTTTCTGTATCAACAGTAGATTTTGTTTTGTTACATATAACAGCTTATATTTTAGTTTCATTGCATTCTAAAGCTTTACATTTACTCCCCCCATGCAAGGTTTATGTTTTTATGTCACAATTTATATATTTTATTATGTTAGTCACCATACAGTACATCATTAGTTTTTCATGTAGTGTTCCATGATTCATTGTTTGCGTATAACACCCAGTGCTCCATGCAATATGTGCCCTCCTTAATACCCATCACTGGGCTAACCCATCCCCCCACCTCC
>NW_022589792.1:594438-621848 GCF_004348235.1 Phoca vitulina
CTTTTTATGGTTTGGCTATTGTGGACATTGCTGCTATGAACATTGGGGTGCATGTGGCCCTTCTTTTCACTACATCTGTGTCTTTGGGGTAAATGCCCAGTAGTGCAATTGCTGGATCATAGGTTAGCTCTATTTTTAAATTTTTGAGGAACCTCCACACCATTTTCCAAAGTGGCTGTACCAACGTGCATTCCCACCAATGGTGTAAGAGGGTTCCCCTTTCTCCACAGCCTCGCCAACATTTGTCATTTCTTGCCTTGTCAATTTTTGCCATTCTAACTGGTGTAAGGTGGTATCTCAGTGTGATTTTGATTTGAATTTCCCTGATGGCTAAGGATGATGAACATTTTTTCATGTGTCTGTTAGCCATTTGTATGTCTTCTTTGGAGAAGTGTCTGTTCATGTCTTCTGCCCATTTTTTGACTGGGTTATTTGTTTTTTGGGTGTTGAGTTTGAGAAGTTCTTTATAGATCTTGGATATCAGCCTTTTGTCTGTAATGTTATTTGCAAAAATCTTCTCCAATTCCGTGGGTTGCCCCTTTGTCTTGTTGACCATTTCCTTTGCTGTGCAGAAGTTTTTTTTTTTTTTTTTTTAAGATTTTATTTATTTATTTGACAGAGAGAGACATAGCAAGAGAGGGAACACAAGCAGGGAGAGGGGGAGAGGGAGAAGCAGGCTTCCCGCGGAGCAGGGAGCCCGATGTAGGGCTCAAACCCAGGACCCTGGGATCATGACCTGAGCTGAAGGCAGACGCTTAACGACTGAGCCACCCAGGCGCCCCTGTGCAGAAGCTTTTTATCTTGATAAAGTGTCAGAAGTTCATTTGTTTCCCTTGCCTTTGGGGACGTGTCTTGAAAGAAATTGCTGTCGCCGATGCAAAGAGGTTACTGCCTATGTTCTCCTCTAGGATTTTGATGGATTCCTGTCTCACACTGAGGTCTTTCATCCATTTTGAGTTTATCTTTGTGTATGGTGTTAGAGAATGGTCGAGTTTCATTCTTCTGTATATAGCTGTCCAATTTTCCCAGCACCATTTATTGAAGAGACTGTCTTTTTTCCATTGCATATTGTTTTCCTGCTTTGTTGAAGATTATTTGACCATAGAGTTGAGGGTCCATATCTGGGCTCTGTAGTCTGTTCCATTGGTCTATGTGTCTGTTTTTGTGCCAGTACCATGCTATCTTGGTGATCACGGCTTTGTAATATAGCTTGAAATCAGGCAACGTGATGCCCCCAGTTTTGTTTTTCTTTTTCAACATTTCCTTGGCAATTCGGGGTCTTTTCTGATTCCATACAAATTTTAGGATTGTTTGTTCCAGCACTTTGAAAAATGCCATTGGTATTTTGATTGGGATGGCATTGAAGGTATAGATTGCTCTGGGCAGCATAGACATTTTAACAATGTTTATTCTTCCGATCCATGAGCATGAAATGTTTTTCCATCTTTTTGTGTCTTCTTCAATTTCTTTCAAGGGTGTTCTGTAGTTCCTAGAGTATAGATCCTTTACCTCTTTGGTTAGGTTTATTCCGAGCTATCTTATGGTTTTTGGTGCTATTGTAAATGGAAGCATTTCTCTAATTTCTCTTTCTACAGTTGCATTGTTAGTGTATAAGAAAGCAACTGATTTCTGTGCATTGATTTTGTATCCTGCCACATTACTGAACTGCTGTATGAGTTCTAGTAATCTGGGTGTGGAGTCTTTTGGGTTTTCCACATAAAGTATCATGTCATCTGCGAAGAGAGAGAGTTTGACTACTTTGCCAATTTGAATACCTTTTATTTCTTTTTGTTTTCTGACTGCTGTTGCTAGGACTTCCAGTACTATGTTGAACAATAGTGGCGAGAGTGGGCATCCTTGTTGTGTTTCTGATCTTAAGGGAAAGGCTCTCAGCTTTTCCCCATTGAGGATGATATTCGCTGTGGGTTTTTCATAGATGGATTTTATGAACTTGAGGAATATGCCCTCTATCCATATACTTTGAAGAGTTTTAATCAGGGAAGGATGCTGTATTTTGTAAAATGCTTTTCCTGCATCGATTGAGAGGACCCTATGGTTCTTCTCTCTTCTCTTATTAATGCGTTCTATCATATTGATTGATTTGTGAATGTTGAACCACCCTCACATCCCAGGGATAAATCCCACTTGGTTGTGGTGGATGATCCTTTTAATGTACTGTTGGATCCTATTAGGATTTTGTTGAGAATTCTGGCATCCATATTCATCAGGGATATTGGTCTGAAATTCTCCTTTTTGACGGAGTCTTTGCCTGGTTTGGGGATTAAGATAATGCTGGCCTCATAGAATGAGTCTGGAAGCTTTCCTTCTGTTTCTGTTTTTTGAAACAGCTTCAGCAGAATAGGTATTATTTCTTCTTTGAATGTTTTGTAGAATTCCCCAGGGAATCCATCAGGCCCTGGACTCCTGTTTTTTGGGAGGTTTTTGATCATGCTTCAATCTCATTACTGGTTATTGGTCTATTCAGGTTACATCCATTTCTTCCAGGTTGCTTAATTTATTGGCATATAGATGTTGATAATAATTTCTTAAAAATGATATTTTTCTCTTATGTATCCCTTAACTAATTATTGTATAGTTTTTTTTTCTACTTTGTGTTGTAACCTTTATTCTAGCATTTTTTTAAAAGATTTTTATTTATTTATTTGACAGAGAGAGACACAGAGAGGGAACACAAGCAGGGGGAGTGGGAGAGGGAGAAGCAGGCTTCCTGCTGAGCAGGGAGCCCGATGTGGGGCTCGAGCCCAGGATCATGACCTCAGCCAAAAGCAGACGCTTAACCATCTGAGCCACCCAGGTGCCCCTATTCTAGCATTTAAATGATTAACCCACCACATTTACAACATTAGATTGTTCAGAATTTTATTATATATTTTCTTTACCAGTGAGATTTACATTTCATATGCTTTCCTGTTATTAATTAGTGCCCTTTGTTTCAGCTTGAAGAATTCTTTTAACATTTCCTGTAAGACTGGTGATGAACTATCTTCTCTTTTGTTTGTCTGGAAAACTGTCTTCTTCAGTTTTTTTTTTTTTTTTTAAGATTTTATTTATTTGTTAGAGCACGAGTGGGAGGAGGGGCAGAAGGAGAGGGACAAGCAGACTCCGTGCTGAGTGCAGAGCTGGACACAGGGCTCAATACCAGGATCCTGAGGTAATGACCTGAGGTGAAGTCAGACACTTAATCGACTTAGCCACCCAGGTACCCCTGTCTTCTTCAGTTTTGAATGATAAGTTTTACCTGGTAGAATATTCTTGGTCAGCAGTTTTTTCTCTTAGTACTTTGATTATATTGTACAACTACCTTCTGGCCTGCAGTTTCTGATGAAAAATTTGACAGTTTCATAGAGATTCTTTACAAGTTGATTTTTTTTCTTTTATGATTCTCTCCTTGTCTTTATCTTGACACTTTAATTATAATGTGTCTTGGTTTGGCTCTCTTTAGGTTCATCTTATTTGGAACTCTCTGGGCTTCCTGGACCTGGATGTCTGTTTCCAGAATAGGACAGTTTTCAGCCATAATTAGTTTGAATAAGCTTTCTGCCCCTTTCTCTCTTTCTATCCTTAAGGGGCGCCTCTGATGAAAATGTTTTTCCATTTTTTGTTGTCCCATAAGTCCCTGAAGGAATCATCACTCCTTTTTCCATTCTTTTTTCTTCTGGCTGCTCTGATTAGGTGAGTTCCACTACTCTGTTTTCAAGTTTGCTTATCCTTCCTTCTGATTAATCTATTGAACCCCTCTAGTGTATTTTTCAGTACAATTATCGTATTCCTCAGTTCTGTGACTTAACTTCCTTTAAAAAAAAAAAAAGACTTAGCATTTGGGGTGCCTGGGTGGCTCAGTCGGTTGAACATCCAACTCTTGGTTTCATCTCAGGTCATGATCTCAGCATCATGAGATTGAGCCCTGTGTGGGCTCTGTGTTCAGCGCAAGTCTGCTTGGGAATTCTCTCCCTCTCCCTCTTCCCCCATTCACATGTTCTCTGTCTCTCAAATAAATGAATAAAAGCCCTAGCATTTATTCATTAATGCATACTGGAAATCAATTTGTTTCAAATAACAGTATAAGTAGTAGATTCTCCATGTCCTGAAACTAAATAGAATTGTTGCAATTTGTTCGTCTCCTCTTTGTTCTCTAGATCCATCTAGGAATGGTGTAATTATTCAGGGAGGCCGGGTGTCTTAGAGTTATATCCATTTAGACAAGGCAGCAGAAACCAGCTCATCCACTGACCTTTGGATTTCTTGTGTCTACCCTCTTAACTCTTTAATCTTTAGTTTTTTTCATCATAATCAGCTTTTTGTTTTTCATTGTCCACTGGCAAAGTTTCTTCTTTTCTTATAGTTTGTGGGGTTTGTTTTGTTTTGTTTTTTGACAGAGAGCATGCAAGCAGGGAGGAGGGGCAGAGGGAGAGAGAGAATCCCAAGCAGGCTCCACACCCAGTATAGAGCCCAACACGGGCCTCAATCCCACAACCCCAAGATCACGCATGACCTGAGCCAAAATCGAGAGTTGGATGCTTAACTGACTAAACCACCCAGGCACCCCTCTTTTCTGATAGTTCTAATTCCAAAGAGATGGCTTTTGTTTTCCTTACTTATGCTTAGACTAGGGTTGCATCCTCTCCCTACAAAAGTTTATGTCTTTAGAGATCTGCCTCTATTAAAAATATGGTTGTATTCATCTAGTGGAAATCGATTATGAACAAACAGCAAAATGAGTATGTTCTTTTCACTATACCCTTTCTGCTGCCTTGTAGCCTACTACTTATTATAGGAACAGCCTTATTCAATTTCGAGTTTTGGTTGAACATGTTTAGCCGGTTTTGCTCAGAGGCAATTCAATGCAATATAGAAAGTACATTTGTAGTCACATCTCCCTGTGATTTCTTCACCATGTATGTATTTATATTTCTAAAATACTCCTTATATGTTGAATTCATGCAAAAGCATTGGGCTTTGACTAAAAAGTTTTCCACACTTCTTTTACTAGAAATTGGAAATTAAACCAAATGTAAGTTATTTCTAAATGCTTTTCTGCATCCTGCATATTTTAGAGCTTTTTTTTATCATGAATTTTCTGATGTCAAGAATTTTTTGTTTTAAGCTAAAAGCTTTTCCACAGTGATTACACACAAAGGGTTTCTCTTCGATATGAATTTTTTGTATTTCTAAGATTTACACTGTGTTTAAAAATTTTTTGACATTCACCACCTTGATAGGGTTACTGTTTAGTATGAATTTTTTATGTCACTTAAGGACTAAACAATAGCAAAAGATCTTTTCACACTCATTACCTATAAAGGGCCTCTCTTCAGAATGAATTTTCTGATGTTTAATAACATTTGAGTGATACTTAAAGGTTTTTCACAAACATTACACTAGGTATGGTCTCTCTCCAGTATGAGTTCTTCAATGTCACGTTAGATCTGAGAAACAGACAAAAGTCTTTTTACAATTACTGCATATGTAAGGTTTCTCTCCAGTATGGATTTGTTGGTCATGTTGAAGATCTGTGAGCTGGGTAAAGGTCTTTTTACATTCATTACATAAAAAGGACTTCTGTTGAAAGGATAAAGAAGATGTAGTCTATATATACAGTGGAATAATATTCAGCCACAAAAAAGAATGAAATCTTGCCATTTGCAGCAACAGGATGAATCTAGAGGTACAATGCTAAGGGAAATAAGCCAGTTAGAGAAAGACAAATACCATGTGATTTTATTCATATGTGGAATTTAAGAAACAAAACAAATGAACAAAGGGGGAAAAGTGAGACAAACCAAGAAACAGACTCTTAACTATAAAGAGCAAAGATGGTTACCAGAGGGGAGGTGGGGAATGGGTGACGGGTGATACAGGTAAAGGGAATTTAGAGTACATTTATTCTGATGAGCACTGAGTAATATATGGAACTGTTGGATCACTATATTGTATACCTGAAACTAAAATAACACTGCATACAGGGCACCTAAATGGTTCAGTCGGTTTAGTGTCCAACTCTTGATTTCGGCTCAGGTCATGATCTTAGGGTTGTGATATCTAGCTCTGTGTTGGGCCCTGTGCTGAGTGAGGAGCCTGCTTAAGATTCTGTCCCTCTCCCCTTCCCCCCTGCTTGATCGCTTGCCCACTGTCTCTAAAAAAAAAAAAAAAAAAATGATAAAATAACACTGTATGTTAACTACACTGGAATTAAAATGTGAAGAAAAGCTGGGGCACCTGTGTGGCATAGTCGATTAAGCATCTGACTCTTGGTTTAAGCTCAGATTGTGATCTCAGGGTTGTGAGATCGAGCCCCATGTCAGTCCCTTGCTGCTTGAGATCTCTCTCCCTCTGCCCCTCCCACTTGTGCTCTCTCTTTCCCTCAAATAAATGAATAAATCTTTAAAAAATAAATAAAAAAAGAAAAGCTTCTCTCCAGCTTGAGTTTTCTGATGTTTATTAAGATTTGAACTGGTTTTATTTATTTTTATTTTTTTAAGATTTTATTTATTTGAACGAGAGAGGATGAGAACAATCGAGCATGAGCGAGGAGAGGGACAAAGGGAAGGGAGAGGGAGAGAATCCCAAGCAGACTCACTCTGAGTGGGGAGCCTGACAAGGGGCTTGATCTCATGACCCTGAGATCATGACCTGAGCCAAAACCAAGAGTCAGACACTTAACCAACTGAGCCACCTAGGTGCCCCATGGTTTGAGCTGGTTTTAACAGATTTTTCACAGTCATTCATTTTTAGGGTCCCTCTCTAGTGTGAACTTTTTGATGTAGGATAAATCATATGGACTGAAGTCCTTTTTAAAATAATTACAGGTGTAATAGTTCCTTCTAATATGAATTTTTTGGTATGGATTTTTTTTTTTTTTTCTGAGAAACTGTAAAAGGCCCTTCCACAAGACTTACAGGCAAAGAGTTTCTTTTGAGTATGAACTTTTTGGTGGTGAGTCAGGTTTGGTCTTGTAACATGAAACCTCTGGTGTGTGTTAAAAGATGAGAGAATCCTATAGGCCTTCTGAAGATATACATCACATTTGTGTGGCTTTAGTTTATGTGTATGCTCTGGTGTTGAATAAACTTCGAAGCTCTGTTAAAGGTTTTGCCACATTGGTTACTTTCCAAGTATTTTATCTAGGATATAACTTATTTAGAGTGTTCTAAATGATGAGCAGTGCCTAAAGGCCTTTGTGTTTTGACCGTGTTTGTGGGCTTTCTCTGCCTTGTGAATTAACTGATGTTCAATAAGGTGGGAGACATGGTTGAAAGTCATGCTGCACTCATCACGTTCATAACATTGGACAAAAGTACAAAGTTTTCTATCTTTAGCATGGCAAGAGCTTGCTGACACACTGGGCATGGAGCACTTGTTACATCTCTCTCCACCATCCAGGGCTCCTTTCCTTGTCTCAAAGAGGATATCACTTCTACCTTATAAGTGTTCCAAAACATAGTGTCCCCAAAAATACAAGGTAATCACAGCATCACATCCTTATACAGTTTTCTCTCTTCAGGGCTCAAATGAGCCCACTGGTCTGGAGAAAAGATCACAGCCACATCTCTAAATTTCACTGACTCCTGCACCATCATCTTTAGAAATGAAAGAGACATTTTCTCCTCTTAAGGAAAAGCAGTCTCCCAAGAAGTCACACTCTCAGAGAGGTCAGCCCCAACACAGCCAGCCTTATTTGTTACTTGATATTTTCTGTTTCCGTTGAAATGTTTACTATGTTCATCCATTCTTCTGACTTTCTTGAATATCTTTATGACTGTTATTTTGAATTCTTTTTTCCCCTAATTTTTATTTAAATTCTATTTTGCTAACATATAGTGCAATATTGGTTTCAGGAGTAGAATTCATTGATTCATCACTTGCATATAGCACCCAGTGCTCATGATATCAAGTCCCCTCCTTGATATCCATCTCCCTCCATCAACCCTCAGTTTGTTCTGTCTTTCAGAGTCTCTATGATTTCCCTCTCTCTTTTCCCCCTCCCATATGTTCATCTGTTTTGTTTCTTAAATTCCACATATGAGTGAAATCATACAGTATTTGTCTTTTTCTGACTGACTGATTTTGCTTAGCGTAATATACTCTAGCTCCATCCACGTCATTGCAAATGGCAAGATTTCATTCTTTTTGATGGCTGAGTGCTATTCTGTTGTATCTATAAACCACATCTTTACCCATTCATCTGTCGATGGACATCTGGGCTCTTTCCATAGTTTGGCTATTGTGGATATTGCTGCTATAAACATTGGGGTGCAAGTGCTCCTTTGTATCACTATGTTTGTATCTTTGGATACAAAGTGCAATTGCGGGGATACAAGTGCAATTGCTGGGTCATAGGGTAGCTCTATTTTCAACTTTTTGAGGAACCTCCATACTGTTTTCCAGAGTGGTAGAGCACACCATTTTTAGTGGGTTTCTCATATATCATCTGCACAGAACGAACATATATTTGATGACAGATAGTATTTATTAATGATTACTACATGGTACAACTCCAGATAACCCTGTCCCCAGAGGGATGGAGATGGCCATATATACTTACATTCATAAGATACCCTGAAATGGTCTTGGCATCAAAGAAGGGAATGTCAGGTAAATTACATCACCCTTACAGGATGGCAGGCATTGATTTGTCCTCTAGTAAGACCTTGTTGATACCCTTTGTTTTTAATAGACTCTGCTTTAAGTTCTTCTTGCACAGTTGAAATCAGTGGTCTGGGGGCGCCTGGGTGGCTCAGTCATTAAGCGTCTGCCTTCGGCTCAGGTCATGGTCCCAGGGTCCTGGGATTGAGCCCCGCACCGGCTCCCTGCTCCGCAGGAAGCCTGCTTCTCCCTCTCGCACTCCCCCTGCTTGTGTTCCCTCTCTCTCTGTGTCTCTCTCTGTCAAATAAATAAATAAAATCTTTAAAAAAAAAAAAAATCAGTGGTCTGGGCCTGAGCAATTATGCTGCTGGCTCACTTAGGGGGAGCCAAAGTGAGCTAGTGACTGCTAGTCTCTTAAATCACCTTACTGATATGTGTACATTGGGAAGAGGTACTACAAAACTTTTTTTTATTATATTGCTTTGAGCAAAAACTGAGTCACATTTCTCAGGGCTTAAGATTCCTTCCCTGTCAAATGAGACTTACTATTTTCCTCATGGGCAGCATGACTCACTATCCTCCTTTTGGGCTCTGGGTGAGACAGGACCACTCTGGCATCCTATGGCAGTCGTCTGTATTTGTGTGAGATTTCTCAACTGTGCAGGGATATTTGGGAATTTCACACTAGAATACAGTGACTTCTAGGCAGGTGAATGTGGGAATCATGATCCTCTCTGGGTGTACATGCCTTCTTCGTTTTCTTCTATGTCTTCTTTTTAAGGTCCCTTTCTGCCTTCCTGAGGAAAAGATAAAAGCAGAAAGGATGGCGGCTGACTGGCTGAGAGATTGTTCTTGGCTAAGAAAAAAGTATATCTTTGTACAAAATGACATACTCGTATTCACCAGATGGACACATTTCCTTCTAGGTAGACCTGTCTTCAGAACTTCTTAAGGAAATAAAGTCACTCAAAGACCAAATCCCTGTTGAATTTCCCCACACAATAGAGCCTTTCATATTGGTGGTGAGGGAATACTCTGAAAATAATTTCAGCATTTCAGTAAGTACTAACTAAACTTGACTGTCATGGTGGTGACCTTTTTTATTTGCTGTGCAATCTCACAGATAACAAAGAAGATGAAGGTGTGCTTTTCTCAAAGAATTGACTCATTCATGAGCATTTATCAAGTGTCTACAATGTGCTCAGGTGTATGCTGCATTAGAGGGACTTAAGACAAGAGCTCCTTGTCCAGGTGTGGTGAGACAAGTTTGAGTTTCCTTTGAAGCCATGTGACTGGAGTGAGTGAGTGTAGGTATTAGAATATCTAGGACCACTAAACCTTGGAGTATGAGAGACCTTCAAACACTTTATTACTGCTGTTTCTCTTATCCTCTTTCTGGTGAGCATTAATGATGTTTCTTGATTCAAGTCAGCATATGTGTGATTATTTGGATTATTTGGATTGTGACTTTCGTGGTGTGGCTGTGGACTTTACCTTGGAGGAGTGGACTTTTCTGGACTCCTCTTAGAGAAACTTATACAGAGACACAGTACTGGAGAACTACAAGAACCTGAGCACAATGGGTAAGTCTGCCATCATTCCTATATCCTGTTACCGAACAGATTCAGATTAGGTACTTAATGTGTTGCAGGATGGGTGATGTCAGATCTGAACACAACACAAAGACACTTCACTAATGTGTTCTAATCCAGTGTGGTTGCTGTCAAAATGTGGTCCTTGGATGAACAGCATCACTGTCTCACTGTTAGAAATGTACATTCTCACATTCCATTTCCATCTATTGCAACAGTGGCAGTGAGACCTAGTAATCTGTTTTTTAACAAACAGTCTGCATGATTCTGATGCACACTAAAATTTGAGAACCACTTGTGGTGGTTTCCTCTACGAAAATGAAAATCTCTTTGTTGCCCTTACTGTATATTTCCTATCTCAATAAAAGTATTAGGGCTTATAAATGTGTATGTAAGCCTGAATATGGGTTTCATAAATAACCAGTCTTTCAGGGTACAAAGGGTATTTGCATTTTTATCTCATTTGAACTAATTTTACTGCTGTCATTAGTAATATAACACCTGATTCTTGGGAAGGTTTGTTATTGCCTGCATGAGCCTCTTCCATTAATGTATTTTCCCCATCAGTAGGTTATCAACTCTCTAAACCCAGTCTGATCTCATGGTTGGAACAAGAAGAGTGAGGACAGTAGAGAGAGGTAGTCTTCAAGGTGAATGTGAAGAACATCCCTCATCAATGAGAAGTTCAGTATGTTTGGAAATGTAACAAGAAACTTATGAGGTATAATTGACTTATAACATTATATTATTCTCAGGTACAGCATAATGATTCAATATTTGTATATATTTTGAAATGGTCACCACAATAAGTTTAGATTGCTATGAGATTTTTTGTGGTGAGAACTTTTAAGATTTACTCTTGGCAACTTTGAAATATAAAATAAAATACAGCATTATTAACTATCATCACCATTGCTGTATATTCCATTCCCATGACTTACTTATTATAAAACTGGAAGTTCACACCTTTTGACCCCTTTACCCAATTCATTCAACCCCCACTCTCCTCCTCTGGCAACCACCAATCTGTTCTCTATATGCATGAGCTTTGTTGTTTTTATGTTTTGATTTTTTTTTTTAAGATTCCACATACAAGTGATATGATATGGTATTTGTGTTTCTTTGTCTGACTTACTTCACTTAGCATAATGCCTCAAAAACCATTCACGTTGTAAATGGCAAGATTTCCTTCTTTGGATGAGTGAATAATATTCCATTGTGTATATATACCACATTTTTCTTATCCAACTGTCAGTGAAAATATTTAACTTGTTTCAGTATCTTGGCTATTAAAATAATGCTGCAGTGAACTTGAGGGTGCATATATCTTTTTGAGTTAGTGTTTTTTATTTGTTTAGATAAATTCCCAGAAGTTGAATTGTTGGGTCATAAGATAGTTCCATTTAAATTTTTTGAGGAAACTCCAGAGTGTTTTCCGTAGTGCTGCACCAATTTACATTCCCTCCAACAGTACACAAGCATTCCTTTTTCTCCACAGTCTTATCCACAGTTGTTATTTCTTGTCTTTTAAATAATAGCCATTCTAACAGGTACAAAAGGATACCTCATTTGGGTTTTGATTTACAATTGTAAATTGTTTTAATTTCTCTTTCAGTAAGTGCAGAGAAACAGGACAGACCTTTGTATATTGATTCTGTATCCTGCAGCTTTACTGAGTTTGTTTATTCTAACAGTTTTTTGGTGGTATCTTTAGGGTTTTCTATATGTAATATCATGGCATCTGCAAAGAGCAACAGTCTTACTTCTTTCCATTTTGCATGCCTTTTTTATTTCCTGTCTAATTTCTCTAGCAGAAAATCATATCAGGCACCCTGATATATGATCTTTTCAATGTATTGTTGAATTTGCTAATATTTTGTTGAGGATTTTTGCACATCTATTCACCAGGGATATTGATTGGCCTATAATTTTCCTTTCTTGTGGCATCCTTACCTGGTTTTGGTACCAGGATAATACTGGCCTCCTAACATAAATTTGCAAGTGTTCCTCTTTCATTTTTTGGGATAGTTTGAGAAGGATTCATATTCATTTTAGAATGTTTGGTAGAATTCACAGTGAAGCCATCTAGTCCTGGACTTTTGTTTATAGAGATGTTTTTGATTCCTGATTCTCCTGACTAGTCTAGTAACTGATCTTTTGAGATTTTCTGACTCAGTCTTGGTAGGTTGTATGTCTCCAGGGATTTCTCCATTTCTTCTAGGTTTTCCAGTTCATTGGCATCTAACAAACTTGTTCTTTTTGTAGGTTCTTGAGGTGATTTGAGATTTTGTTTCATGATGTGACATTTATTGCTGCGAACTTCCTTCCTAAAACTGCTTTTTCTGCATCCTATGTTTTGGTATGTTGTATTTCCATTTTCATTTGTCTCAAGGTGTTTTTTTTTTTTTTTCTCTTTATTTCTTCTTTGACCCAGTGTTTTAGTAAAAGCATATTGTTTAGGGGAGCCTGCTGGGATCGAGCCCCACATCAGGCTCCCTGCTCAGCCAGGAGTCTGCTTCTCCTTCTCCCTCTGCCTGCTGCTCTCCCTGCTTGTACTCTCTCTCAGTATCAATCTTTTTTTTAAAAAAAGTATATTGTTTCATCTCCACCCCATCCCCCCACAGTTTTCTTATAATTGATTTCTAGTTCTAGTTCATAGCATTGTGGTTGGAAAAGATGCCTGATACGATTTTAGTCTACTTAAATTCATTAAGACTTGTTTCATGGCTGACATATCTTTTTTTTTTTTTACTTCTAGGAAATCACTATTTTTTAATTTTATTATGTTATGTTAATCACCATACATCATTAGTTTTTGATGTAGTGATCCACGATTCATTGTTTTCATATAACACCCAGTGCTCCATGCAATACGTCCCTTCCTTAATACTCATCACTGGGCTAACCCATCCCCCCACCCCCCTCCCCTCTAAAACCCTCAGTTTGTTTCTCAGAGTCCATAGTCTCTCATGGTTCATCTCTCCAATTCCCCCCCTTCATTTTTCCCTTCCTTCTCCTAATGTCCTCCTTGCTATTCCTTATGTTCCACAAATAAGTGAAACCATATAATTGACTTTCTCTGCTTGACTTATTTCACTCAGCATAATCTCCTCCAGTCCCATCCATGTTGATATAAAAGTTGGGTATTCATCCTTTCTGATGGCTGAGTAATATTCCATTGTGTATATGGACCACATCTTCTTTATCCATTCATCTGTTGAAGGGCATCTCGGCTCTTTCCACAGTTTGGCTATTGTGGACATTGCTATGAACACTGGGGTGCATAGGGCCCTTCTTTTCACTACATCTTTTCACAGATGTAGTCTTTGGGGTAAATACCCAGGTGTCGACCTCGGAGAGTCGTGGACCTGGGGCGGCGAAGGAACTGAGGAAAAGAGATGACAGTAGAGCGAGGCACGGGGACCCTGAGCAATCAGCCCGAGGTCCCAAGGTTTATTTTCCATAATCTTATATATCTTCTACAACGATATCGATCTATAATGATTTACAGCAGGGGCGTAGTAAGGCACATTCCTCCATGTACCCAGGATTAGTCAAGCACATAAGAATCTTTAAAACAGAATAAAGGACAAAGAGGGGAGTGCCCAGTGTGCTGTTTACAGCTGGCTTCCTATCTACAAAACATCTGCTGCTGCGTACTTTAGAACTGACCACACACGTCCCGAGGGCATTTCACTCTGATCCTTTTGGGTTATTTTTAACGCTGCAATCTCGAGTTTTCTCAGAGATCTCGGAGTCTGAGCGAACATGTACCAGTGGTTGTTGTGGTGCTCTGTTTCCCACACCCAGAAGTGCAATTGCTGAGTCATAGGGTAGCTCTAAATTTAATTTTTTGAGGCACCTCCACACGGTTTTCCAAAGTGGCTGTACCAATTTGCATTCCCACCAACAGTGTAAGAGGGTTCCCCTTTCTCCACAACCTCTCCAACATTTGTTGTTTCTTGCCCTGTCAATTTTTGCCATTCTAACTGGTGTAAGGTGGTATCTCAATGTGGTTTTGATTTGAATTTCCCTGATGGCTAATGATGATGAACATTTTTTCATGTGTCTGTTAGCCATTTGTATGTCTTCTTCAGAGAAGTGTCTGTTCATGTCTTCTGCCCATTTTTTGACTTACTTGTTTTTTGGGTGTTGAGCTTGAGAAGTTCTTTATAGATCTTGGATACCAGCCCTTTATCTGTAGTGTCATTTGCAAATATCTTCTCCCATTCTGTGGGTTGCCTCTTTGTTTTGTTGATTGTTTCCTTGGCTGTGCAGAAGCTTTTTATCTTGATGAAGTCCCAAAAGTTCATTTTTGCTTTTGTTTCACTAGCTGGAGATGTATCTTGAAAGAAGTTGCTGTGGCCGATGTCAAAGAGGTTACTGCCTATGTTCTCCTCTAGGATTTTGATGGATTCCTGTCTCACATTGAGGTCTTTCATCCATTTTGAGTTTATCTTTGTGTATGGTGTTAGAGAATGGTCAAGTTTCATTCTTCTGCATGTGGCTGTCCAATTTTCCCAGCACCATTTATTGAAGAGACTTTTTTCCATTGCATATTTTTTCCTGCTTTGTCGAAGATTATTTGACCATAGAGTTGAGGGTCCATATCTGGGTTCTCTATTCTGTTCCATTGGTCTATATGTCTGTTTTTTGTGCCAGTACCATGCTGTCTTGGTGATCACTGCTTTGTAATCATGGCTGACATATCTATCCTGAAGAATATCCCATGTGTGTTTGAAAAAAAATATATGTTTTATTGCTTTTGGATGGAATATTCTGTATGTATCTGTTAAGTCTATTTGGTCTATAAGGTCAATATGTCCTTATTGATTTTGTGTCTAGATGATCTATCTATTAATGAAAGTAGGATACTAAAGTCCTCTACCATTATTGTATTGCTCTCCATTTTTCCCTTTTGGTCTATTAATATTTGCTTTACATATTTAGGTGCTTTTATGTTGGGTGAATACATATTTACAACTGTCCTATCCTCTTGCTGATTGAACCTTTTATCATTTTGTAGTGACCTTTTTGTTGTCAAGCACTGAAATAAAGTTCTCATACACCAATCTGAGCAGCCATGCAGGGCTGCCTCTGCAAGGGAGAGCAGCAGCAGCTGAATCCTGCACATAGCTTTTATTTTATCAGAAAAGCAAGGACAGATGCCTCAAAGCATGGAAAGGAGTACAAAGCGATGGCAAATATCTTGAAGCCGTAAAGCAGCCTGCATTCTCCCCTAGGCATAGGCTCCAGAGAGGCAGTCATGGGATAAGGGAGAAGTGGGATGTTTGGGCTAGCAATTGCCAGGTGCAGAAAGGGGGGACTGACCCCGTTTTCTCATAGCTCCTAACTTATGCCCTGGAGATCATGGGATCCTGCTCCTATTGGGCCACTGTGTTCAATAACCCAAGAACAGGAATGCTGCTGACGTTTCAGCTGCTTCCATGATCACCCCTTAGGGCTTACAATATATTTTCTAAGACTAACTCCACACCTTTGTTTCTTGTTACAGTCTTTGTATTAAAGTCTTATTTTGCCTGATTATGCTATCCCAGCTTTCTTTTGGTTCCTGTTTGCATAGGACATCTTTTTCCATCTCTTTTATGCCAGTCTTGGCCTATCAATAAGCAGCATTGTAGTTAGGCCACTGTACTTTCTTTGTATGTATGTATTTATTTTTAAATAGGCTCCACACCCAGCATGGAACCCAGTGTGGGGCTTGAATTCCCGACCTTGAGATCAAGACCTAAGCTGAGATCAAGAGTTGGACGCTTTACCAACTGAGCCACCCAGGTGCCCCTGTGTTTATTATTCTTTTCCTACCTCAAATTAAATACATAGCCCATTTTTCAGACTTTCTTCTATTATTAATGTAAGCATTTGAAGCTTTGGTTATATCTGTATTGCTAGAGTTGAATCTCTAACAAAATTTGGATTATTGATAATTTTGTTATTTTTCAATTATAAATACTTAATTTGCACTATGGTGTATAGTTTGACATTATTTCAAAATGTGTTTGTGTATTTCCACCATATGTTGTATTTTTAATGTTTTTGTTACTGCTTATAACCAAGCTTCATTGTCTTTACAGAATTCTATTAATCTTTTGAAATGTTTGAGATATGCTTTCTGGCTCTGTATATGGGCAATTTTTAGAAGTGTTCCATGCAAGCTCGAAAAGAATGTTTGCAGCCAGCAATGCTCTGTGTCTCTGGGCCCAGCTCATTAATTGTTTTGCTCAAGCCTTTGTGGTTATTGAATGTTCCTCTATTCTGTTCCAGAGAAAGGTGTATAAAAAATATTCCACTCTAATGGTGGTTTTTATAATTCTCTTTTTATTTGGTCCATTTTTGTTTTCTTTTCTTTTTTTTTTTTTTTTGAAAGCTGTGTTATATACAGTTTTGGAATTGCTGTAGTTTTTGGTGAATTAACTTTTAAATATTATGAGTAACGCTTTATCTCTATAAATGCCCATTTCATTAAAATATCTTACCAGATTTTTATGTATCTTTATCATATTGTTTCGTCTGTATTTCTCAACCTGATTTCTTAAACATTTTATGTGACTTTTTAAAAAATAATACAAGTGACTTCTTAGGAAACACATGTTCAAAATACATTCATAAGCAATAAATGAACAGAGAAAATGGGATCCCCTGCAATGTTCTACCTGCAGGGAAATTAAGTAACTCTTGCACCAAATCCATAATGCTGACAGCTACTTAAGTTTTACTCTGTGGATCAACTAGAGAAAAGAGAAAAGCCCAGGAGGTTTTGGGTTAATGAGAAGTTTAACCTCCACTCCTGACCTGGATGTGACATTGCGCCAATTGTCCCTGCTACTTCCTCTGAACGCTGATAAGCTGCATCACTGATTCAGAGGCTTATCTTCAAAACATTGGGTCTCAGGGTGCCTGGGTGGCTCAGTTGGTTAGGTCAGGTCGGCTCAGGTCATGATCTCAGGGTCCTGGGATCGAGTCCCGCATCGGGCTCCCTGCTCAGTAGGGAGCCTGCTTCTCCCTCTCCCTCTGCTGCTCTCCCTGCTTGTGCTCTCTCTCTCAAATAAATAAAACGTTTAAAAAACAAAATAAAGACATATAGCTGTCATTTAAAAACTCTGGATTCTAAATAAATTTCTAATTTTGAAATAAATTCAGGCATTCAGAGAGGTAAAAATAGGACATGTGTTCCTGTATATCTTTCACCCACCTCTCCTGAAGGTTAACATCTTAGGTAACCATAGTATAATTACTGAAACTAGTTGATAATATTTTATCAATGTTAATTTCCTAATCTACAAACCTTATTCAAGCTTTGTTTTATTTGGCCTGTTTTTTGGGCCAGGGTGCATTCAGAATCACATATTGCACTAATATTGATAGTTTTTAAATCCACAATAACAATCCCTATCAATTAATGGAAGCATTTAGTCCATTTATTTGTAATATAATTACTAATGTTTGGATTTAATTCAGTTATCTAATTTTATGCTTTTCATTTGTCTTATTTTTGTTTCTTTGAATTCCATTTTTTCCTCATTTATTTTTCCTCTTGATGTCTAAAATTTATACACTGCATTACACTGAAAGCCTTGTAGTTTAAGGTCTTAATTAGGGGCACCTGGCTGGCTGTCAATAGAGCATGCAACTTTTGATCTTGGGGTAGTGAATCGAACCCCATATTGGGTGTAGAGATGACTTTAAAAAAAGTTAAAAGTCCTAATCAGTATCTCTTCTCTCTTACAAAGCATACAAAGAATTTTGAATACAGTCATTCTAATCAACTACCTTCTGATTTTATACACTAGATACAGTACTTACAGACAAGTCCAGAATCACACAAGATAAAACAGTAGTAACCACAAACCTGTGGACACAGCTATTAGGAAACAAACTGATAAATAGGCAAACACAATGGACAGTCCCCTAGATGCAGACATTGAAACCCAGAGACATACTGTGATATATGAGGAATGGCTCCAAGTTATTTGTACTTCTTTCCATTGAGGTGATGTTTCTGTATCCTCCCCCTTTGTTCTTTGGCTGACTTTGTGTGTTTTCTTGAACAATATATTTGGAAAATCCATTTGGCATTTTCTACTGAATTGTTACATAGGTACACCCTATCCGACAAAATGTGACCATCAACATAAATGTAAAAGGTTACTCACAGACACTTGATTTGAGTACCTTTAAGTGGCCAGAGAATTCAGTGCCTAGTCTTTCCTAATTTGGGTCCTCAATCAATGAGCCATGTAGGCACTGAAGTCTGTCTTGCTGCCCAACCAAGACAGGGAAGATAATTCATAACCCTGCCTACCTCTGAGTATAGTACCCAGTCCTTACCAGGTAGTAAGCCTGACTAGAGAACCCAGGCAACTAAGAGCCCATCCTACAGCCTTGCTTGGGCAGGGAACCAAGCTAGCATTCCTATACCACTGTTAGCAGCTCCCGCAACTTCAGAGCTCAGGCAGTTGACCTTACCCAAAAATAGACATTGTTAGCAGTCCCATCTGTCCAAAGACACTACCAGGAAACAATCCAGAAAGCTAAACTGACCTGACTGGTAAAGAACTCTCTCTGTCAAAGTTAACCTATAAATCCTGAAAGGGGAGACCACTTACTCAAAATGTGCAGATACCCATGTAAGTAATCAAGAATCATGAAAAATCAGGTAAACGTGACACTGTCAAAGGAAATTAATAAAGCTCTAATAACTGACCCTAAAGAAATGGAAATCTATAAAATGTCAAAATATTACTCTTAAAGAAGTTTAGTGAACTACAAGAACACACTGATGTATAACTAAACAAAATTAGGAAAACAATGCATGGAGAAAATGAGAAGTTTGACAAAGAAATAGAAACCATCAAAAACAACCAAACAGAGGGGTGCCAGGCTGGCTTAGTTGGTAGAGCATGCAACTCTTGATCTCAGAGTCATGAGTTTGAGCCCTGCGTTGGGTGTAGAGATTATTTAACCTTTTTTTTTTTTTTAAACAAATCCTAGAGATGAAAAATACAATTAATGAACTGAAGAATTCAATAGAAAGCTTGAAAAGCAGATATGACCATGCAGAAGAATGAATCAGTGTCCTAGACGACTAGACAGTTGAAAGTACTCAGAGCAGCAAAAAGAAAAAGGAATGAAAAAGAGGGAAACGTACAGGACTTAATAGGACATAATCAAAGGAAACAATATCTGCATTATGGGAAATCCAGAAGAAGATTTAAAGCAAGGATAGCTAAAAATCTCTCAAACCCAGAGAGAAATGGACATCCAGATCCATGAGACCCATAGGACCCCCACTAGGTTGAACGTGAATAGGGCTACAGCAAGACACATTATAATTGTCAAAAGTCAGAGACAAAGAATTTTGAAAGTGGCAAGAGAAAAGAGATAATTTATATACAAGGGAACTCCCGTAAATGATGGGTGGATTTCTCTGAAATTTTTCAGGCCAGGAGTGAATGGAATGATATATTCAAAATATTGAAAGAATTAAATTGTCAACCAAGACTTCTATACCTGGCAAAGCTGTCCTTCAGAGAGATAAAGATGCTTTTGACCAATCAAAAGCTGTGGGGATTCATCACCACTAGACCTGCTTTACAAGAAATACTAAAGGAAGTTCTTTGAGTGGAAGTAAAAGGACACGACTGACATCATAAAAACATAAGAAGGTGGAGTAAAACTCACTTGTAACGTAAATATATATACTCAAAGTTGGATTCTGTAATATGGTAATGGTGGTGCATGATTCACTTACAACTCCAATATAAAAGTTAGAAAATATAGTAAAAATATCTAGAAGTATAATGACTTGTTATTCTATACACAATATATGTTTTAAAAATATGTAAGCTGTAACATCATTAACCTGAAACATGAGAGGGAGAAGTAAAAGTATAAAATTTAGGAATGCCACTGAAGTTGTTAACAGTTTTAAAAGGGTGTTAAAATTTTAAGATATTTTATGTAAGCCTCATAATAACCACATGGGGGGAAAAAAAAACCTGTAGTAAAAATACATAATAGGGGCACCTGGCTGGATCAGTTGGTAGAGCATGCAGCTCTTGATCTCTGGTTCATAAGTTCGAGCCCCACATTGATACAGAAGTCAGAAACCGATACCAAAAAACATCAGAGAAAAACAACAATCCAACAGCAGGATAAAAACAAGGAATAAAGGGTCAATAGGACATAAAACAATGAACAAAATGGCAATAGTGTCCTTACATATCAATAATCATTTTAAATATAAATGGATTAAATTCTCCAATCAAAAAATGCAGAATGGCTGAATGGCTAAGACAACAAGATCTGGCAATATGCTTCATACAAGAGACTCACTTTAGCCTTAAAGATACACATAGACTAACAGTGAAGGGATTGAAAAAGATACTCAGCAAATGGTAACCAAAAAAGGAAAAGAAAAAAGCCAGGGGTAACTACACTTAAAGCAGACAATATACTTTAACCTAAAAATGGTAAAAAGAGACAAGGCTATTACATAATGATAAAGGGATTAATCATTCAAGAAGATTTAACTATTGTAAATATTTATGCATCCAACATCAGAGCATCCAAATATACAAAGCAAAAACTAGCAGGGCTAAAAGCAGAAATGCATTAATATTGGGGGACTTTAATACCCCACTCACAACAATGGATAGATCATCCAGACAGAATCAATAAGGAAACAGCAGATTTTAACAAAACCATAGACCAAATGGACCTAACTGACATATACAGAACATTCTGACAATAAAATACAAATTCTACTTAAGCACATCTGAAATATTATCTAAGACCATATGATAGGCAAAAAAAAAAAAAAAAAAAATTCCCAGCAAATTCAAGGATTGAAATCCTACCAAGAATCTTCTGTGACCACAATGGCATGAAAATATACAAAAATAATGAATCATGGCTCACTACATCAAAAACTAATGATGTATTGTGTGATGACTAACATAATATAATAAAATTTTAAAAATTAGTAAAAACAAAAAAGTAAAACAGGAAGAAAACTGGAAAGTTCAAACACACTTCAAAATTAAACACTCTACTGAATAACCAATGAGTTAAGGGGGAAATAAAATAGTATCTCAAGACAATCAAAAAGGGAAACACAGCATATGAAAACCTACAGGATGCAGCAAAAAGATTTCTAAGAAGGATGTTCCTACCTAACAATAAATGCTTACATTAAGAAACAAGATAGATCTAAAAAAAAAAAAAGAATAAGAAAGGAAGGAAAGGAGAAAGGAGAAGAAAGGAGAAAGGAGAAGAAAGAGAAGAAGAAAGAAGAAGAAAGAAGAAGAAGAAGAAAGATCTCAAATAGATAACCTAACAATCCTTTAGGAACTAGAAAAAGAACAAAACAAACTGAGCCCAAAATTAGCAGAAGGAAAGAAATAAGACTTAGAGGAGAAATATAAATAGAAAAAGGGAAAAAATAAAAAAGATAAAAGTGTTCATTCTGTTAAAAAAAAATAAACATAATTGAAGTCCCAAAGATGGCAGAGGAGTAGGGGACCCTACTTCAACCGGTCCCCTGAATTTAGCTGGATATCTACCAGACCACTCTGAACACCCACGAAATCAGCCTGAGATGTAAGAAGATATATCTGGATCTCTACAAACAAAATATCTCCAGTGGGTGGTTTCAAGGTATGAAGTGGGGAGCCATGATTCTCTGGGCAGATATTGGAAGATAAACAAAAGGGGGAGGGAGCCTCTGGGATCCTGCACCAATGGAGTGTGAAAGCCTCCCATGCTGCGGATCAGGCTCACAGACTGGTAGCAGTGGGGAAAGGACTTTAGGGCAGCCCCCCAGACTGAAACCTGGAGCTGCAGGGGCACACCTGTGAACTGGGGGCAGCTGGCAGTTTTAGAATCACAAAGGGCAGAGACGTGCCTGGACCTGGAGGCAAGGGTCTGGGAGTACTGCTGTGGGGGGCACAACCTAGGACGCTGCGGTTTTTAGCAGCACAGACAGAACCAGAGACAGTGTGGCCTGGAGAGCTCATGGAAGAACAGACTGTGATCTCTTTTCTTATTTTTTTAAATTTTATTTTATTATGTTAGTCACCATACAATACATCATTAGTTTTTGATGTAGTGAGGCAGAGGTTTGGATGTGGTCATTTTGCTCTGACTCTCAGAAGAGATGGAGAAAGCCACCAGAGAGCAAAAGCCCCCAAAAACCAGTTTTCACTGAGCTCATCCCCCCCCCCTACAGGGGGCCAGGCAACTCTGCCCAAACAGGGTTGCCTGCATAACAGTGCAGCAGGCCCTTTCCCCAGAAGACAGGCAGGAAGATCAAGAGGCCAACAACCCTAAGGTCCCTATAAAACAAGTGCATCTTGCTTGGGTTGTGGTCAATAATTTGGACTCTGTACATTTCCTCAGCCACCCCTCACCAGAATGAGTAAGAGGAGGAACCCCCAAAATAGGAAAGACTCAGAGACCGTGACCTCTGCCACAGAACAAATTGATATGGATATAAGCAAGATGTCGGAAATAGACTTCAGGGTAACAGTTATGAAGACAATAGCTAGGATGGAGAAAACGATTAACGGCAACATAGATTCTCTAAGGGCAGAGATGAGAGCTGAACTGGAAGAACTTAAAAATGCTATCAATGAGATCCAATCTAATCTAGATACTCTAACAGGGTAAACAAGGCAGAAGAAAGAATGTGATCTAGAAGACAAACTGATAGAAAAGAAGGAACAGGGGGAGGACTAGAACAAACAGCTTAAAATCCATGAAAACAGAATTAGAGAAATAAATGACGCCATGAAACATTCCAATGTCAGAATTATTGGGATCCCTGAGGGGGTGGAGAGAGAGAGGACTAGAAGATATATTTGAGCAAATCATAGCTGAGAACTTCCCTAATCTGGGTAAGGAAACAAGCATTCATGTCCTAGAGGCAGAGAGGACCCCTCCCAAGATCAAAGAGAAAAGATCAATGCCCTGGCATGTAAGAGTAAAATTCGCAAATCTTAGAACCAAGGAAACCATCTTAAGGGCAGTTAGGGGGAAGAGATTGCTTACATACAGAGGGAGGAACATCAGAATAACGTCAGACCTGTCCACAGAGACCTGGCAAGCCAGAAAGGGCTGGCAAGACATATTCAGGGTACTAAAGGAGAACATGCAGCCAAGAACACTTTATCTGGCAAGGCTGTCATTTAGAATGGATGGAGAGATACAGAGCTTCCAGGACTGGCAGAAACTGAAAGAATATGTGACTACTAAGCCAGCCCTGCAAGAAATATTAAGGGGGGGGGGCTCTATAAAATGAGAAAGACCCCAAGAGTCATATAGAACAGAAATTTACAGAGAGAATCTATAGAAACAAGGACTTCACAGGCAACATGACAATTAATTCATATCTTTCAATAATCACTGTCAATGTGAATGGCCTAAATGCACCCATAAAACGGCACAGGGTTGCAGACTGGATAAAAAGACAGGACCTATCCATATGCTGTCCACAAGAGACTCATTTTGAACCTAAAGATACATCCAGACTGAAAGTGAAGGGATGGAGAACCATCTTTCATGCCAATGGTCCTCAAAAGAAAGTTGGGATAGCAATTCTCATATCAGGCAAATTAGATTTTAAGCTAAAGACTGTAGTTAGAGATACAGAAGGACACTATATCATTCTTTTTTTTTAAGATTTTTTTTTTTTTTTGACAGAGAGAGAGACAGCGCGAGAGGGAACACAAGCAGGGGCAGTGGGAGAGGGAGAAGCAGGCTTCCCGCAGAGCAGGGAGCCCGATGCGGGGCTCGATCCCAGGACCCTGGGATCATGACCTGAGCCGAAGGCAGACGCTTAACGACTGAGCTACCCAGGCGCCCCCGACACTATATCATTCTTAAAGGGTCTATCCAACAAGAATATCTAACATTTGTAAATATCTATGCCCCCAACATGGGAGCAGCCAACTACATAATCCAACTATTAACCAAAATAAAGAGACATGTTGATAATAATACGTTAATAGTAGGAGACCTCAACACTCCACTCTCAGCAAAAGACAGATCATCTAAGCAGAAAAATCAACAAAGAAACAAGAGCTTTGAATGACACACTGGACCAGATGGACCTCATAGATATATACAGAACATTCTACCCTAAAACAACAGAATACTCATTCTTCCCGAGTGTGCATGGAACTTTCTCCAGAATAGACCACATCCTGGGTCACAAATCAGGTCTCAACCTAAACCAAAAGCCTGAGATTATTCCCTGCATATTCTCAGACCAAAATGCTTTGAAACTGGAACTCAATCACAAGAAAAAGTTAGGAAGAAATTCAAACACTTGGAAGCTAAAGACCATCCTGATTAAGAATGTATGGGTCAGCCAAGAAATCAAAGAAGAATTTAAACAATTCATGGAAACCAATGAGAATGAAAACACATCAGTCCCAAAACCTATGGGATTTGGCAAAGGCAGTCCTAAGGGGAAAATACATAGCCATCCAAGCCTCACTCAAAAGAATAGAAAAATCCCAAATACACAAACTATCCTTATACCTTAAAGAACTGGAGAATCAACAACAAATTAAGCCTAACCCACGCATGAGAGGGGAAATAAGATTAGAGCAGAGATCAGTGAATTAGAAACAGAAATACAGTAGAACATATCAATGAAACTAGAAGCTGGTTCTTTGAAAGAATTAATAAGGTCGATAAACCACTGGCCAGACCTTATCCAAAAGAAAAGAGAAAGGACTCAAATTAATAAAATTATGAAAGAAAGGGGAGATATCACACTAACATCAAGGAAATAAAACAATTATCAGAAATTATTATCAACAACTATATGCCAAAAAATTAAGCAACCTGGAAGAAATGGATGCCTTCCGGGAAACCTATAAACTACCAAGACTGAAACAGGAAGAAACTGATAACCTGAATAGACCAATAACCAGTAATGAGATTCAAGCATGATCAAAAACCTCCCAAAAAACAAGAGTCCAGGGCCTGATGGATTCCCTGGGGAATTCTACAAAACATTCAAAGAAGAAATAATACCTATTCTGCTGAAGCTGTTTCAAAAAACAAACAGAAGGAAAGCTTCCAGACTCATTCTATGAGGCCAGCATTACCTTGATCCCCAAACCAGGCAAAGACCCCATCATAAAGGAGAATTTCAGACCAATATATCCCTGATGAATATGGATGCCAGAATTCTCAACAAAATCCTAGCTAATAGGACCCAACAGTACATTAAAAGGATCATTCACCACAACCAAGTGGGATTTATCCCTGGGATGCAAGGTGGTTCAACATTCACAAATCAATCAATGTGATAGAACACATTAATAAGAGAGAGAAGAACCATAGGGTCCTCTCAATCGATGCAGGAAAAGCATTTGACAAAATACAGCATCCTTTCCTGATTAAAACTCTTCAAAGTATAGGGATAGAGGGAACATTCCTCAATTTCATAAAATCCATCAATGAAAAACCCACAGCAAATATCATTTGCAATGGGGAAAAGCTGAGAGCCTCCCCCTTAAGATCAGAAACACAACAAGGATGCCCACTCTTGCCACTATTGCTCAACATAGTACTAGAAGTCCTAGCAACAACAATCAGACAACAAAAAGAAATAAAAGGTATTCAAATTGGCAAAGAAGTCAAACTCTCTCTTTGCAGATGACATGATACTTTATGTTGAAAACCCAAAAGACTCCACCCCCAAATTACTAGAACTCATACAGCAGTTCAGTAATGTGGCAGGATACAAAATCAATTCACAGAAATCAGTTGCTTTCTTATACACTAACGATGTAACTGTAGAAAGAGAAATTAGAGAATCAATTCCATTTACAATAGCACCAAAAACCATAAGATACCTCGGAATAAACCTAACCAGAAGTAAAGGATCCATACTCTAGGAACTACAGAACACCCTTGAAAGAAATTGAAGAAGACACAAAAAGATGGAAAAACATTCCATGCTCATGGATTGGAAGAATAAACATTGTTAAAATGTCTATGCTGCCCAGAGCAATCTATATTTTCAATGCCATCCCAATCAAAATACCAATGGCATTTTTCAAAGTGCTGGAACAAACAATCCTAAAATTTGTATGGAATCAGAAAAGACCCTGAATTGCCAAGGAAATGTTGAAAAAGAAAAACAAAGCTGGGGGCATCACACTGCCTGATTTCAAGCTATATTACAAAGCTGTGATCCCCAAGACAGCATGGTACTGGCACAAAAACAGACACATAGACCAATGGAACAGACTAGAGAGCCCAGATATGGACCCTCAACTCTATGGTCAAATAATCTTCGACAAAGCAGGAAAAAATATGCAATGGAAAAAAGACAGTCTCTTCAATAAATGGTGCTGGGAAAACTGGACAGCTATATACAGAAGAATGAAACTCAACCATTCTCTTACACCATACACAAAGATAAACTAAAAATGGATGAAAGACCTCAATGTGAGACAGGAATCCATCAAAATCCTAGAGGGGAACATAGGCAGTAACCTCTTTGACATCGGCCACAGCAACTTCTTTCAAGACACATCCCCAAAGGCAAGGGAAACAAAAGCGAAAATGAACTTCTGGGACTTTATCAAGATAAACAGCTTCTGCACAGCAAAGGAAACACTCAACAAGACAAAGGGACAACCCACGGAATAGGAGAAGATTTTTGCAAATAACACTACAGACAAAGGGCTGGTATGTAAGATCTATAAAGAACTTCTCAAACTCAACACTCAAAAAACAAATAACCCAGTCAAATAATGGGCAGAAGACATGAACAACACTTCTCCAAAGAAGACATACAAATGGCTAACAGACACATGAAAAAATGTTCATCATCATTAGCCATCAGGGAAATTCAAATCAAAACCACACTGAGATACCACCTTGCACCAGTTAGAATGGCAAAAATTGACAGGGCAAGAAACAACAAATGTTGGAGAGGTTGTGGAGAAAGGGGAACCCTCTTACACTGTTGGTGGGAATGCAAAGTGGTACAGCCACTTTCGAAGACAGTGTGGAGGTTCCTCAAAAAATTAAAAATAGAGTTATCCTATGACCCAGCAATTGCACTACTGGGCATTTACCCCAAAGACACAGATGTAGTGAAAAGAAGGGCCATATGCATCCCAATGTTCATAGCAGCAATGTCCACAATAGCCAAACCATAAAAAG